>NC_134693.1:144593346-144704837 GCF_050947455.1 Rhinoderma darwinii
TCTCTCATCCTCTCCCCCATCATCCTCTCCTCCATTATCTCCTCTCCTCCATCATCTCCTCTCCTCCATCATCCTCTCATCCCATCATCTCCTCTCCTCCATCATCCCTCCTCTCCCTCCATCATCTCCTCTCCTCCATCATCCTCCATCATCCTCTCCTCCTCATCCTCTCCCCATTCCTCTCCTCCATCATCTCCTCTCCTCCATCATCTCCTCCTATCCTCTCCCCCATATCTCCATATCCTACATCTCCTCCACCCCTCTCCCCCTCATCCTCTCCTCCATCCTCCTATCCTCCTCATCCTCCCTCCATCATTCACTCTCTTCATTTCTTTATATCACTGCTTTTCATCTCTGTCCATTGAAATCATTTTGTTCCAGCTTCTACAGTGCCCCCCCCAGCACCTCTCCTGTCAACATGTCGGTGTTAACCCACGGCTGTCCCTGGCAGCTGTGTACATGGTTGGTGTATTGAGGTGCAGGGGAGAGCGCCTGGAATGGGGTGAGTTAATGGGCACAGTGCTGGGGGGCAGCGTCTCTGCATTCTCTCTGTGGCCTTCACATTCTGAATGTTGATGTAGCTGCAGGAATCTGGGCATTGTGCGCCGTGTGTGGATTCTACGTGTGTCCTTCACTGCACTGACTGGATGTGTTGTCATAGGAACATTATCATGTGTGTGCCAGGGGACAGAGCTGGGGGAACCTACACCCCTCCCCCAAACCTGCACCCTAACACCCCACATACTGCACAGCAATGCCCAGTGAGAACCTGACATCCCCAGTGCCCCATGACTGCACCCACAAAGTGCCATCTCTACACCTCAAAGCTACAGCCGGCGGGACGGGCACATATATCATGGCGCTGCCGCCTTCTTGTTCATTTACACACATCTCTGGCAGCCATCCTCATCGTGTCTCCTCTGCTGACATGACATCTTCTTAGGCAAGCGCCAGCCATGCCACACTGGGGGCACACGATACTTATCTGCTGTGTGATGCAGCCGGCTGAAAACAGAGAACAATAGTCTTACCATACAATAAAATCTCACAATCTAGTTTCAGGTCAGTAGAATAACACGGGGTCTGGGTCCTGCGTCCATTAGGGTATGTGCACACGTAGTAAAAAGGACGCCTACAAACATCGGCACATTGATTTCAATGGGAAAATACTGCGTTCTGTTCCGACGGGGAGATTTTTTACGCCTCATTTTCGGAAAACGGCCGCGTAAAAAGATGCCCTTGAAAAAGAAGTGCATGAGCCGTTTTTGGAGCCTTGTTTCATTGACTATATATGAAAAACAGCTCCAAAAATGGCCGTAAAAAATGGTGCGAAAAACGCGAGTTGCCCAAAAAAAAAATGGCTGAATATCAGGAGCGGTTTTCCCTTGAAAACAGCTCCGTCTTTTCAGACGTTTTTTGGTAAGCGTGTGAACATGGCCTTACACTGATGCTAAAATACGTCCGTGCCCCTGAGACTGGCCGCGCCCTCTATTGCCCGAGTACGGTAACGGTTAACCCAATGTTCAGACCCAATGAACTAAACTCCCATCTGATCACTAGATGACATGAGAGCCGCGCGGACACATCACCCTCTGCCGGAGGTCTCTATAGAAGGCGATATGATAGTGGGGTCCTCTATAGTCCAGAGAAGTCACCTGTGCCCCCACCTAATGCTCCCCAGCTGTGGTGAAACTACAAGTCCCAGCATGCCCACTCTGCCAAAGGTGAACGATTGTAGATTGTGATAATAGTGACGTCACATCCCATGAAAATCTGGTATAACTGCCGATAAATGACTGGCACTGCATGAAATGCCGCATATCCCTCGACGGAGAACATTCAGCGCATCACTGGCCATAAGTCGCCACAAACCCACTAGGATTGGAGGAGAAGGGCGGGTCCCCGGGAAAGCGGCCTCCACCAATCACCATGGATTGTCGTATTGGGGATAAGGATTTCTTGTTTTATTGTTATCGGCCCTTTAATAGGATCATGGTCAAGGCTATGAAGGAATTTCACCTTCGCTCATTGGCGCAGATCCGGCCTGGCACTGGCATCAGCCCCTCTGCAGTCTGTGTCGGGGGGCTCCATACTATCCACATACATAGTCACACATTACATGCAGTCCTGCGGGTGTCATTCTCAGTGAGTGGGTGACACAAGGAGGAAGGTCCCAATGAACTGAGCAAAATGTTCCTCTCGGGGCTGAACGTAAACATGTTTGTGCCGCTCGTCTCCCATTGCAGCAGATGTGCCCGTTTGGAAGAAGGGGAAGTGCGTGGGAGTGGAGGACGGAAAGATCCGGAGCGCCGGCACTGAACGGGTTAAATCCATGTTGTCATTTTTCTGTTGTCGAAGAGTCAGGATCCTTCTATATGATGTTCAGCCGCCGGGGCCCGAAAAACAACCGCAAACCGACCGCGCCACATTCCGCTTCTATGTAACTGCCGCTTCACCAATGTATAAGAGAGAGGCCTGCTGCTTTCTAAAAAACTTTGTGATAAAATTCTGTACCATTTCCAAGATCTCTGCTTTCTTTCAGTGAATAGGAATACTCTTGTTAACATTTTGGGGCTGAAAAACCTGCCCTGCCCTAATGTCCTTACACAGCTGAGGGTTTGTTACAACTCTATCCAGTCTAGACAATGAATGAATGAAACATCCCGGACACCAGACTTAGGCCCCATGCACACGACCAAAATAATTGTCGATAATTATGGACCCATTCACTTCTAATGTCCACGGACACCTTCCCGTATGTTTGCGGGAAGGTGTCCAGGCCGTAGAAAGCCGCCACAAAAATCTATGAGATGTCCTATCTTCTGCTTTTTACGGACCGTATGGGAGCACGGGCTGAAAAAGTGGGTGGCCGTCGGCAATTACGGGCACGGCTGTGTGCATGATAAATTGTAACAATCGTCAGGATAAGAGATTTGTGCTACTGTTGTGTTTACCTCACAGACGATTGTCTAGTTTGATACATTGGAACAAATCTTCAGCTGGGAGTAGTGTTCAGTTTGTATAGATTCAAGCTCTAGATATAAACAAGAAGGTTTCTATTCACTGACATCAAGCAAAGACTAGGAAACGGGTTAGAACTACACAACCACAAAGCACTGGTGATTGTAGCTGGTGGTGCCAGTGTGGGGGTTGACGTGTTGGGTGGCATGGTTCGTTGCTGGACCATGATGGGGGAAAGTAGCTTATATTTAGCTGCACAGCAGGAGTGGCGGCCTCGGTACAGTGTCTCAGGAGTGATTGCTGTGTACAGAGCGCTCTGCTAATCACACGCAGCGTCTGTCATAAGCTCCGATTCAGCCGCGGCAGCTGCTCCAGCCGCTCACACCCTGTAAGTAATGCAGCCGGCTCTGCTGACACAGCATCTTCTGCGCGGGCCGTGACTGAACGCACAGGATTGTAGGATATGTCACTATGTGCGTCCTCCTCGTACTACAGCGGACGCTATGGCGGCCACAGAACGCACGTGATGTAATAAATCAGGGAGGTACCGCCTGAATATAGTGAACACAGATCCTACACAGCATGATGTCATCACATACGGCAGCGCCTCACATCACGGGGGGCTGGACCACGGAGCCGCTACGTCCCCGCTGTGCATGGGGGACATCATGGAGGTGATAGGTTCTCTGCAGCCACAGACTTCGGGTATTCTGGTAGGACCTGCTGACAATCTTATGGTTGGCAGAAAGTTGTAGTTTTCCTGTCCAATTCCCCCTGAGATAAGCGGCGCCAAGTGTATCTCCATAGAGTTAGAGGAATTGAAACTTTTTAAGGCCCAAGTCAAATAACCTTTCTACACTACGTCTAGTGCGCACGCCATAAAAGCTAAGGATGCGCACACGAAACATGTCCGTAGGGCTCGTTTAGGTTCTGTCACTCCGATATATCTTTTTTTTGAGGCGTGGAATAGCATAGACGGGATCCCATAAAAAAAGTATAGCATGTATAGATAGGTAATGTCATGTATGTACTCCACCAGCAGAATAGTGAGTGCAGCTCTGGAGTATAATACAGGTGTAACTCAGGATCAGTACAGGATAAGTAATGTAATGTATGTACACAGTGACTCCACCAGCAGAATAGTGAGTGCAGCTCTGGAGTATAATACAGGATGTAACTCAGGATCAGTACAGGATAAGTAATGTAATGTATGTACACAGTGACTCCACCAGCAGAATAGTGAGTGCAGCTCTGGAGTATAATACAGGATATAACTCAGGATCAGTACAGGATAAGTAATGTAATGTATGTACACAGTGACTCCACCAGCAGAATAGTGAGTGCAGCTCTGGAGTATAATACAGGATGTAACTCAGGATCAGTACAGGATAAGTAATGTAATGTATGTACACAGTGACTCCACCAGCAGAATAGTGAGTGCAGCTCTGGAGTATAATACAGGATGTAACTCAGGATCAGTACAGGATAAGTAATGTAATGTATGTACACAGTGACTCCACCAGCAGAATAGTGAGTGCAGCTCTGGAGTATAATACAGAATATAACTCAGGATTAGTACAGGATAAGTAATGTAATGTATGTACACAGTGACTCCACCAGCAGAATAGTGAGTGCAGCTCTGGAGTATAATACCGGATGTAACTCAGGATCAGTACAGGATAAGTAATGTAATGTATGTACACAGTGACTCCACCAGCAGAATAGTGAGTGCAGCTCTGGAGTATAATACGGGATGTAACTCAGGATCAGTACAGGATAAGTAATGTAATGTATGTACACAGTGACTCCACCAGCAGAATAGTGAGTGCAGCTCTGGAGTATAATACAGGATATAACTCAGGATCAGTACAGGATAAGTAATGTAATGTATGTACACAGTGACTCCACCAGCAGAATAGTGAGTGCAGCTCTGGAGTATAATACAGGATGTAACTCAGGATCAGTACAGGATAAGTAATGTAATGTATGTACACAGTGACTCCACCAGCAGAATAGTGAGTGCAGCTCTGGAGTATAATACAGGATGTAACTCAGGATCAGTACAGGATAAGTAATGTAATGTATGTACACAGTGACTCCACCAGCAGAATAGTGAGTGCAGCTCTGGAGTATAATACCGGATGTAACTCAGGATCAGTACAGGATAAGTAATGTAATGTATGTACACAGTGACTCCACCAGCAGAATAGTGAGTGCAGCTCTGGAGTATAATACAGGATGTAACTCAGGATCAGTACAGGATAAGTAATGTAATGTATGTACACAGTGACTCCACCAGCAGAATAGTGAGTGCAGCTCTGGAGTATAATACAGGATATAACTCAGGATCAGTACAGGATAAGTAATGTAATGTATGTACACAGTGACTCCACCAGCAGAATAGTGAGTGCAGCTCTGGAGTATAATACAGGATGTAACTCAGGATCAGTACAGGATAAGTAATGTAATGTATGTACACAGTGACTCCACCAGCAGAATAGTGAGTGCAGCTCTGGAGTGGGTGGAGTAGGACGTTTGGAGAGAGCTGCTGAGACTTCCGTGCAGGCCTTGGATCCAGGGACTTTCCTTATCCTATCTGCCCAGGCCTCATACCATCTGCCTGGGCTTGGAAAGTACCCTGAGGGGGGTTCCATCCTAGGATGGAGCCTCAGACCTCTACCTCCCGGAGCATGCCAGCGGGGGGTAGAGGGTCATCCCAGCTGGCTGGGAATATGCAAACGGTCGCGGGGGTGAGGAGATCATCTCGGGGCAAGGCTGTCCTGGCTCCCCCCGTGGCTGGAACCCTGGATAAGGGTATGGAGACGCGGTCCGGCATGGTGATAGAGGTGTTGTCGTCTGGAGAAGGACCAGCACTGTCCGGACATTTGGATGACGGTCGTGTGGAGGAATGGGGACAGCTGAGGACCGGAGAGACGGTGGAGAACTTCAGCTCCCGTCTGGCTATGCGTTTGGAGGAGTATCGGGACCTCAGGAAGTCGCTGCAACGGCTCCGTGCGGACTTGGCGGTCGCCAGAGGAAGGGCTGCAAAAGCCACAGGAGGTAAGAGGTCCCGATACCGTTTAAATGTGAAATCCTTGTTGGAGGAAATAAAAGAAGTGGAAGAGAGACGTGAGGAGATTTTAGCAGGCGGAGGGGTGTTTGGAGAAAAGTTAAAAAACGAAGAGAGGTTTGCCGAGATGGCAGCACCTATAAAAATAGAAAGTGTGGAGGAAGACACAGCAAAGGAAAATGTGGGGGAGACAATGGAGAGTGAGAATGTAAAGTCCAGAGAAGGCACAGATTCTGAGGCACCCAGGAGCAGTGAGGAGGAGGAGGGTGGACTCACAGCTGGGAGAAATCAGGAGAGTTTTGAAACTGACAGTGAGCGGCCTCCAGGATTACTCACTCAGATCCGTAATGCAGAGTCGCCGGTATCCTTCCAGGATTTTGTTTCGGTGCGGAGTTACCCGCAGAGGAGGAAAAGGAAAAGAAAAAAAAATTTAAGAAGAAAAAAAAGGAAAAAGAAAAAAAATCTGATAAAGGTTCATTTAAACTTGTGTATACAGCAAGATCCTTCCTGTGCTCTGAGCCAGATGACAGTCAGGATCAGGGCGCAGGTCCCGCAAGACCCACAGCTCAAGCCTCTGCAGTGGGGCTGGAGCGGGAATGCGGGGAGAGTGTTACGGGTCCGGCATTAGAACACGTGGTGGTCAAAATGGCGCCGGACGCCAACCCCTGCAAAGGGGGCGGTACTGGTGGCCTGGTGACGCCAGGGGGTGTGTCCCCGTGTCCGGTGAATGGCGAGCCCGGGAAACTGGTCTTTGATGCGAGTCAGGGGTCGGGAGAACGGGTAAACCAGAAACCGGATGTGGTGTCTGAAAGCCGGAAGTCTGTCGGTGTTGCAGTAAAGCCGTCATACGTTCCGGACAAGGGCGGTCACAGAGGGGGCTCCGGCTCTGTTGGCCACTCCTCTGTGGGAGGGGGGAGTGGTCCGGCGCCGGAGGCGGCTCCAGTGACGTCAGTGGCTCCTTCGTCCGCATCGCTGAAAAGTGGTGTAGGCGAGAAGGGGGCTGCTGGCGTCGGGGGCGACGGTGGCCCCTTTCCCAAAAATGTTCCGCGCATAGAACAGATGGAGGTTAATGAGGCGGAGGGCAACAGCGGGGACATCGCTTATAACATCTGGTGGCGTCCCTGCAAAGGTGCCTGATGATGCGGAGACTGAAGCAGTGTCTACCCACACAAAATGTACAGAAAAAATGCATAACATAGAACCAGGCCTGGCCAGAAGGATGACTGCAGGGGGACCTGGTGGGTTAAATAAAAAAGTTGCGGCTGTGGATGTGGAAACTGCTGGGGGTATGCAGGTGTCTGTAAATAAAGTTGCTGGAGTGTCTGCTGGTAATGGGGTGTTGAGTGCTGTGTCTGTGGGTGGTGGGGATGGGGTATCAACCAGGGGCAATGGGCCTGGCGCTCCTCTTGCTGTGACATCCGGCAGGTCTTATGCTGGTGTGGCAGCGGGGGGACAGCGGGCCCACCCATCTTCATCCTCAAGGTCCGGGGACGGTAACTTGCAACAACGTCTCTTGGACGCTTTAAGAGAGGGAAAGCAAACCCTAACCATAGGGGGAGTGCAGAAGGACCTGTCTTTCTGGATAGACAGATATGGTCTAAATGCCTTCCGAGAGCAACGAGGAGATCAGTGGTCGCTCCCAACAGCCGGGCAGGCTGTAGCCAGGAGGAATGTGGTCCGTCTCCGGTGGCGTGGCAATGATGCGTGCCCTCCCAGAAAGAGGGTGGTGGAGCTGCTGCTGGGGATGGGCTTCAAGGCGAGTGACATCTTTGCCTTGATACATCCTCATGGCTCAGTCGAGTTTGACATCAGCTTTGTTCACCTAGGGGGCCTTGAGGTCTTCTGGGGGAACTACGAGCTGATGAAGGACGAGCCTGGCTGGCGAGACTTTGCTGCACAAGCAATTTCTCGCCAAAGTGGTCCCAAGAGAGTGACCGTTCTTACCCGTAATGAGTCACTCTCTTGTATTGATATCATGACCTGGTTGGGAAGGTACGGAGAGGTAGTAGAGATGCCACGGAAGAACATGGATGAGTTTGGCATCTGGTCAGGGGCCTGGACGTTCATGGTTAAATTAAAGCGTCTGGGACAGACGGTGTCCCACATACCATCGTCTGCTTTCCTGGGAAGAGATCGGATCCTTGTCTTCTACCAGGGGCAGCCGAAGTTGTGTCACCGGTGTGGCGACCCCTCACATTTGAGTGCAGGCTGCAAGGTGCAGAAGTGTGCTCATTGTGGGGGGATTGGTCATCTAGCCGCATCGTGTGACCGTATTCGGTGCAACCTGTGTGGTGACTTAGGTCACCCGTTCAGTCGGTGTCCTCGCTCTGTTGTCAATGCTTGTTCCAAACCTGCGGAGGATGAAAGGAGGGAGGCCTCCGTGGGTGAGGGTGCGGGCAGGGACGATGGGGCACAGGGGCAAGGGAAGAATGCAAAGAAGGGTCCCCCTTCTCGCCAGAGAAGGGCGGAGAAGCGAAGGAAGGAGAGGATTTGGAGGGCGCTCCAGGAAACTGGGACAACCTCTGATTCGGATCTGGATGCCCCCCCTGAATCTGATGCCCCTGGGGAGGCCGAATTGAATGGGGAGATGAGGAGGATCCAAAGGGAGCAGAGGGCTGAGGACTCTCAGTCCTCCCACTATGAAAGTGTGGGAGAGGAAGAGAGGACTCAGCCTACAGCAAAAGGGACACCGGGCAAAACCCAAGGGCCAAATACATCTGGCCCCGCCCTGGCCCAGGAAGGTAAATCCTGTACCCCCCTGGTGCGCTCTACTGATCGATACCATGCTCTCGTGGACATTCCAGCCTCTCATACTAAGAGGGAGGGCATGGTAGGGCACCCTAGAGTCGTTGAGCCTCCCCTGCTGCAGGGGCCGTTGCCCCCAGAGGGGGAGGTTGACCCGGTACTTGGGGATGAAGATGGGAATAGGGTGGTGAATATGGACTCCTCAGTTTGCAAGAAGCGAGGCAAAGAAGGGGGGTCCTCATCAGATAGAGGGGGGGGTGGGAAGAAGAAAGCCGTCTAACTCAAACATCCATGATGGCGGCACCCACTCCGTTGACGCTGGCATCAATTAACGTTGCCAGCATTAAGTCAGATAGGGCGAGATTTGCAGCCTTTGATTTTCTTGGCCGAGTTGAAGCCGACATTTTGTTTTTGCAGGAGACCAGGCTGTCACTTTTGGCAGATGTCGTTAAATCTAGGAGGGAGTGGCGACGCGGGCCCTCCTACTGGTCTCTTGCGGCTGAGCCCTATAGCGGAGTGGCGGTCCTTTTCACCGCACCGGTAACATGCCGACGGATGATTGAGTTAGAAATGGGGAGGTGCTTGATCTTAGATGTCCTCATGAGGGGACAGGAATTAAGACTAATCAATATATACGGACCCCAGAGCAAATGGGACCGTAAAAGTCTCTTCATGAGGATTAAGCCTTTCCTTTTTTCAGGTCGACAAGTTATCTTTGGAGGGGACTTCAATACTGTCGTGAGGCCCCGAGATAGAGGAGGTTCCGGGGATAAAAAATTGACCTACGATAGTGTAGCATTAAAAAATATAGTTAGCGATGCTCGCCTGGTGGATATCCACATCAGGCATACCCCAGGCCACTCGGGTTTCACCTATCGTAGAGGTAGTTGTAGGTCTAGGATAGACAGGTTTTTTTTGAAGGAGGAAGCCATCTCTTCACCAGTGTCCGTTGTTGAGGTGGAGTTCTCCGATCACTGTATGATTATTTTCTCTTTGAACATTGCAGAGTCCCTCCAGATGGGAAGAGGTATATGGAGGCTGAATTCTACTCTCTTGGAAGAAGCGGAGATAAGACAGGCCTTTGAGGATTTTCTTCAGAGCCAGGTACCTTTGTTGGATCTCAGTGGTACTAAGTCTGAGTGGTGGGAGTTGTTTAAAGTCCGGGTGGCAGGATTTTTCCGCAGGCTATCGAGCCTCAGGTCCATGAGTAGGTACCGCCTATATCAGGAACTGAGGAGGAAACTCGAACATCTGGTCTCAACCGGGGGTAGTGGGGAGGAGATCTCCGTGGTGAAAGCTTTGCTCAGGAGGTGTCAGTATGATAGGCACACATCTTTAGTTCTTGAGAGGGATTTCGGGAGGTACCGCTCGCCCGACCCCTACAGGAACTGTAAGATGTCAGTGAGTCGTAAGGTTGTGACAGGACTGATTGATAGTACAGGATCTCTGAAGAGATCCAAATCAGGGATCTTGGAGGTCGTCAGATCCTTCTACTCGCACCTCTTGGGGAAGCAAGATCCAAACCGAGACGAGATGTCGGCTTTCCTGGCTGAAACCATCCCTGAGCCAGGGGTAGACCCCTCTCTCGGTGTTTTGATAGATTCGATCAAGGAAGAGGAAGTGGGATTGGCGATTGATGGGCTTGCCCTCAAAAAATCGCCAGGGCCGGATGGCTTAACATCCGAGTTTTATAAGACTTTTAAAGGAACCCTAGTTCCCCTCTTGACTGAGGTGTTTAATGAGTGCCTTTCCTCGGGTACTTTGCCAATGTCAATGAGGAGGTCGGCCTTGATCGTTTTATCGAAGGGTAAAGACTCGACCCGTATTGAGAATTGGCGTCCCATAGCGCTGCTCAATACGGACAGAAAGGTTCTCGCAAAGGTGCTGTTTAATCGGCTGGTGAAGTTTGCATCCCGGCTCCTTTCGCCGGTCCAGCATTGCTCTGTTCCAGGCCGCAGCACATTTAGTGCTGTCCTCAGTGTCAGAGAGGCAGTGGAGCAGGGAAATTCTGGTCGGTGGGAGGGGTACATCCTGTCCTTGGACCAGGCCAAGGCTTTTGACCGGGTGGACCACGAGTACCTCTGGTCGGTCCTTCTGAGGTACGGCCTACCGGGGGGGTTTGTCAATTGGCTACAGACCTTATACACTGGGGCTGAGACTTTTGCGCTGGTGAACGGTTGGGTTGGAACCCCCTTTGAGGTTGGGTCTGGTGTCCGCCAGGGTTGTCCCTTGAGCCCTTTGCTATATGCGTTCGCAATTGATCCTTTTCTTAAAAGGATCGATCGTGGGCCATTGGCGGGAGTCAGGGCCGGCCTGGAGGGGCCGGAGGCCACTCAGAGGGTGGTTGCGTACGCAGACGACGTCTCCATTTTTGTCTCCTCGAGAGGGGAGGCAGAGTGGGTGATGTCGGAAGTGGAGCGTTACTCATTGGCATCTGGGTCCAAGATCAACCGGGATAAGTGCAAAAGTCTCTGGCTGGGAGGAGGAGATCCTGGTTTTGATCTCCCGGACACCCTTCCAGAGCCTCAGGGGTCTGCTAAGATCTTAGGAGTCGAATTTGGCCCGGGTGATTACCCCAAGAAGAACTGGGAGGATAGGCTGAATCTAGTTGCCCAGAAGGTCGACCAATGGAAGGGTTGGTCCTTAACCCTGAGGGAAAGGGTTCACTTGGCCAAGGCCTACCTGGTGCCCATGTTGCTTTACCTGGGCAGTGTGTGCATCTTGCCAGAACCTCTCTGGACTCGGGTCTATAGCCTGTTCTTCCAGCTGTTATGGGGGAACAGGCTCAACCTAATCAAGAGGGAGGTTACTTACCTACCAAGGACACTAGGCGGGTTAGGTATGGTTAACCCGGTGGTGTTCCTAGTGAACACCTTTGTTAAGATCAACCTGGCAAACCTCTGGCAAGAGAGGGCTCCTTGGTGGATATCCTCCTGCAGGGGGTGGTTTCGGCCTTTCTTCCAGGAATGGGAGAGAGGAGGGCAAGTGAAAGACCTGCGTACACCTCACGGACATCTCCCGGCTTATGCCACCCTGGCGCTGAAGATTGTTCGCCGGTGGGGTCTGGAGGTGTGGGAGATCAGGACCATGTCGAGAAAATTTCTTGACAGGAGGGTCCTGATGACCCACTTCCAGAAGCCCCTGGCGCTCAAAGACTGCCCAAGTAGTGACCTCGGGGTGGGATTAAAACTTTTAAATTCAGCGAGGATTCCCCAGAAGTTTTGGGATCTGGCTTGGCGTTGCTTCCATGGGAGACTGTATGTGAGGGACAATCTAAAGTGCAGAAGCTCTGATGATCGGGATTGCCCCCGGGAGGAGTGCGGCGGAGTGCTGGAAAGCATGGAGCATTTCCTGCTTCATTGCCCTTTCAATACAGAGGTATACAAAAGGGTGGGAGCCTCCATTGGTTGGCCAGGCCTAACCAGCCTCTCCTATGCTGGGTGGGCCTATGGAGTGTTCGGAGACCTCGGTGGTAGGGACCATTGCACCTTGTTTCTAGTCAGTATAGTGGTCAGGCACTTTATGTGGAATGCACGATGTCTAGTTTCTACCCAGAAGAAAATCCTCCTAGTGGATGAGGTTGTTAGCAATATCATGGGTGACCTGGTGAAGGTGCATTCTTTGGAGGTTGGCAGATTGGGAGCATCCAAAGCCTCTCGTCTTTGGAGGGGCTTTTCCTTTTGGGTGCCTTAATGTGTCTGCCTTCATGAGGGAGGGGGAGTCGTCACCGGTGCTCAACTGGAGGTGGGGGTCTGCGTTCCGCTGAGGCACCAATAAAAAATATAGCGATAGGACTCGGAATAAGGGAAAGGTGAGGGTCAGCATAGGGTCAGCTTTCAATAGGGTCAAGAAAGGGTTAGTAATAGGGTAAGGAGATAGGGCAAGCGATAGGGAGGGTGCAGCGGTGGACGTGGTACCTTGGCCTCTGGGGGGGAGCTGGGGGGGGGCTTTCCCTTCTCTCTATCTGGTGATGGGCTAGGTAAGCACTGGAAGATTTTTGTTTTGTTTAGGATTGAAATGGCAGGAAAAAGGTTTACAAGCGACCGAACTTGGTGCTTTCGGGTACGGTGTATTTTGTATATGGTTTGGTATTTGGACAGGTTGGTGACGTGTATTGTATTATAATGTAGAAATGTTGTTAGAATAGGGATAGACTTAAGGGGGCTAATAGATAGGTTGGGAGGGGGTCGGGGGGGGGGTTTGCCTGACCCAGCCCCGGACTATGCGGACATGGGAGGACATGGGGCGGGGGGCTGGGCTGGGGTGTTGGGTGTGGTGGTGGGGGCCAGCATCTGGACTATGCGGACGTGAGAGGACATGAGGCGAGATGCTGGCTGGGGTGGTGGAGTTTAGGTAAGAAGGGTAAGGTTAGGGAAAGTCAGGATGTGTATAGTGTGATTAAAAAAGATATATATATAAAAAAAAAAAAAAAAAAAAAAGGATAAAAAAAAAAAAAAAAAAAAAAAAAAAAATTGGGATTAGTATTATTATATTTTGGATTGGTTTTGTTATTATTATTATTTTATTTGTTATTATTATTATTATTTTATTTGTTATCATTATTATGTTGTTTCTTTAGGCCCTTGGTTGACGCGGGTCGGGGGATTTTCTGTTGGTACTTTTGATGACGTTTATATGATGTTTGTATATATTCTAGTTATTGTTTAGTTTCGGATGAAGTGTAGATGTAAGTATATAAGAGTGGGGTGTATGTGGCCGGGTCTGGTATCGTTTTCTCTTCTCATATACAGAGATGTATATAAGAAAATTTGTTTATAAGAATTGGGTTGTGACTTTTTGGTTATATGGAATTAGTTATGTATTTGTTTTTCAGTTTATGTTTTGTACTTTTCTATAAAATAAAGAGATACAGGATATAACTCAGGATCAGTACAGGATAAGTAGTGTAATGTATGTACACAGTGACTCCACCAGCAGAATAGTGAGTGCAGCTCTGGAGTATAATACAGGATATAACTCAGGATCAGTACAGGATAAGTAATGTAATGTATGTACACAGTGACTCCACCAGCAGAATAGTGAGCGCAGCTCTGGAGTATAATACAGGATGTAACTCAGGATCAGTACAGGATAAGTAATGTAATGTATGTACACAGTGACTCCACCAGCAGAATAGTGAGTGCAGCTCTGGAGTATAATACAGGATGTAACTCAGGATCAGTACAGGACAAGTAATGTATGTACACAGTGACTCCACCAGCAGAATAGTGAGTGCAGCTCTGGAGTATAATACAGGATGTAACTCAGGATCAGTACAGGATAAGTAATGTAATGTATGTACACAGTGACTCCACCAGCAGAATAGTGAGTGCAGCTCTGGAGTATAATACAGGATGTAACTCAGGATCAGTACAGGATAAGTAATGTAATGTATGTACACAGTGACTCCACCAGCAGAATAGTGAGTGCAGCTCTGGAGTATAATACCGGATGTAACTCAGGATCAGTACAGGATAAGTAATGTAATGTATGTACACAGTGACTCCACCAGCAGAATAGTGAGTGCAGCTCTGGAGTATAATACAGGATGTAACTCAGGATCAGTACAGGATAAGTAATGTAATGTATGTACACAGTGACTCCACCAGCAGAATAGTGAGTGCAGCTCTGGAGTATAATACAGGATGTAACTCAGGATCAGTACAGGATAAGTAATGTAATGTACAGTGGAGGAAATAAGTATTTGATCCCTTGCTGATTTTGTAAGTTTGCCCACTGTCAAAGTCATGAACAGTCTAGAATTTTTAGGCTAGGTTAATTTTACCAGTGAGAGATAGATTATATAAAAAAAAAACAACAGAAAATCACATTGTCAAAATGATATATATTTATTTGCATTGTGCACAGAGAAATAAGTATTTGATCCCCGACCAACCATTAAGAGTTCAGCCTCCTCCAGACCAGTTACTGCTCCAAATCAACTTGGTGCCTGCATTATAGACAGCTCTTACATGGTCACCAGTATAAGAGACTCCTGTCCACAGACTCAATGATCAGTCTGACTCTAACCTCTACAACATGGGCAAGACCAAAGAGCTTTCTAAGGATGTCAGGGACAAGATCATAGACCTGCACAAGGCTGGAATGGGCTACAAAACCATAAGTAAGACGCTGGGTGAGAAGGAGACAACTGTTGGTGCAATAGTAAGAAAATGGAAGACATACAAAATGACTGTCAATCGACATCGATCTGGGGCTCCATGCAAAATCTTACCTCGTGGGGTATCCTTGATCCTGAGGAAGGTGAGAGCTCAGCCGAAAACTACACGGGGGGAACTTGTTAATGATCTCAAGGCAGCTGGGACCACAGTCACCAAGAAAACCATTGGTAACACATTACGCCGTAATGGATTAAAATCCTGCAGTGCCCGCAAGGTCCCCCTGCTCAAGAAGGCACATGTACAGGCCCGTCTGAAGTTTGCAAATGAACATCTGGATGATTCTGAGAGTGATTGGGAGAAGGTGCTGTGGTCAGATGAGACTAAAATTTAGCTCTTTGGCATTAACTCAACTCGCCGTTTTTGGAGGAAGAGAAATGCTGCCTATGACCCAAAGAACACCGTCCCCACTGTCAAGCATGGAGGTGGAAACATTATGTTTTGGGGGTGTTTCTCTGCTAAGGGCACAGGACTACTTCACCGCATCAATGGGAGAATGGATGGAGCCATGTACTGTCAAATCCTGAGTGACAACCTCCTTCCCTCCACCAGGACATTAAAAATGGCTCGTGGCTGGGTCTTCCAGCACGACAATTACCCGAAACATACAGCCAAGGCAACAAAGGAGTGGCTCAAAAAGAAGCACATTAAGGTCATGGAGTGGCCTAGCCAGTCTCCAGACCTTAATCCCATCGAAAACTTATGCAGGGAGCTGAAGATCCGAGTTGCCAAGCGACAGCCTCGAAATCTTAATGATTTACAGATGATCTGCAAAGAGGAGTGGGCCAAAATTCCATCTAACATGTGTGCAAACCTCATCATCAACTACTAAAAATGTCTGACTGCTGTGCGTGCCAACAAGGGTTATGCCACCAAGTATTAAGTCTTGTTTGCCAAAGGGATCAAATACTTATTTCTCTGTGCACAATGCAAATAAATATATATAATTTTGACAATGTGATTTTTTTAATTTTTTTTTATATAATCTATCTCTCACTGGTAAAATTAACCTAGCCTAAAAATTCTAGACTGTTCATGTCTTTGACAGTGTGCAAACTTACAAAATCAGCAAGGGATCAAATACTTATTTCCTCCACTGTATGTACACAGTGACTCCACCAGCAGAATAGTGAGTGCAGCTCTGCAGTATAATATAGGATATAACTCAGGATCTGTAATGACGGGGATGGGGAGACAGACAAGTGAGCCCTAATCTACCCGCCACTCTGTCCCTGCCTACTTGCAACGACCCGCCCTAGGCGACGGGGTACAACTGGGCGGCGGTCCCTACGCTCAATAAGTGCACGACAGACAAACAGACAAGGGTACACAGAGCTAGGGGGAGAAAGGGGCAGTTGCCCACGGCAACACCGTGAGCAACAAGAGAAGTGAACAAGCCGAGTCAAACCAGGAGAGTACGAGGTGCCAAACGCAGAGCAGGAGAGTAGTCAGTAAGCCGACTCAAACCAGGAGAGTACGAGGTACCAAACGCAGAGCAGGAGAGTAGTCGGCAAGCCGGGGTCAATATGAAGCAGGGACAAATAGAACAAGAAGCTGCAGCAGGGCCAGGAAACCAAACGAGAAGAATCACAAGCAAGGAGGAACAGGAAAGGCAGGTATAAATAGACAGAGGGCGGGAGCTAGCTCCGTCTGGCCAGGCTGTGATAGGCTCTCCCACTCCTAAGCCTGCCATCCTGAGTGGTGGAAGATGGAGTCAGTCTCACAGACATAGAAGCAGGTGCAGACTGATTATCTATAGGCGTTGACCCCGAAGCTGTGCCTGGCAGATCCTTTACAGGATCAGTACAGGATAAGTAATGTAATGTATGTACACAGTGACTCCACCAGCAGAATAGTGAGTGCAGCTCTGGAGTGTAATACAGGATGTAACTCAGGATCAGTACAGGATAAGTAATGTAATGTATGTACACAGTGACTCCACCAGCAGAATAGTGAGTGCAGCTCTGGAGTATAATACAGGATATAACTCAGGATCAGTACAGGATAAGTAATGTAATGCATGTACACAGTGACTCCACCAGCAGAATAGTGCGTGCAGCTCTGGAGTATAATACAGGATGTAACTCAGGATCAGTACAGGATAAGTAATGTAATGTATGTACACAGTGACACCACCAGCAGAATAGTGAGTGCAGCTCTGGAGTATAATACAGGATGTAACTCAGGATCAGTACAGGATAAGTAATGTATGTACACAGTGACTCCACCAGCAGAATAGTGAGTGCAGCTCTGGAGTGTAATACAGGATGTAACTCAGGATCAGTACAGGATAAGTAATGTAATGTATGTACACAGTGACTCCACCAGCAGAATAGTGAGTGCAGCTCTGGAGTGTAATACAGGATCTAACTCAGGATCAGTACAGGATAAGTAATGTAATGTATGTACACAGTGACACCACCAGCAGAATAGTGAGTGCAGCTCTGGAGTATAATACAGGATGTAACTCAGGATCAGTACAGGATAAGTAATGTAATGTATGTACACAGTGACTCCACCAGCAGAATAGTGAGTGCAGCTCTGGAGTATAATACAGGATAGCAGGTCATATAACTCATGCACGGCCTCATGAACTTTGTCCTGCTCCGCTCTGTAGTAATATCAGTTTGTACTACTAACCCTTTCAAATGTTCAGATTTCCTTGCCGGTAACGAGACGATAATACCCTGTGGATCAATGATCGGGAGTATGGGGACGGGATAATTCGACTGCTCGTCCCCATACATTTACATATTGTCGGCAGCATATTTACACGGGAGATGCGCTGCTGACAAATTATAATTTTTTTGGGCAGTATAAAAACGGCGTTCTCTGTTGTGTAACAGAACCGTTGGTTCCGTTATTCGCTTGTTCTGCTCCTCTGACGGAGCCGGACAACGGAACAGCACAACGGAGATGTGAACAGAGCCTTAGTGACACGTATGATGTAAATGTCTCTGGAGGTTCTCAGCACTGGAAATATGTCACATCAATTAATAATTATAAGGGCAGGCAGCATTTCTTATACTCCGGTCTCATCCAGAGCTGCAGTTACAATTCTGCTGTTACATCATGTCTTATACTCCAGGCCACATCCAGAGCTACAATCACTATTCTGCTGTTACATCATGTCTTACACTCCAGTCACATCCAGAGCTGCACTCACAATTGTGATGTTACATCATGTCTTATACTCCAGTCACATCCAGAGCTGCACTCACAATTGTGACGTTACATCATGTCTTATACTCCAGTCACATCCAGAGCTACAATCACTATTCTGCTGTTACATCATGTCTTACACTCCAGTCACATCCAGAGCTGCACTCACAATTGTGATGTTACATCATGTCTTATACTCCAGTCACATCCAGAGCTACAGTCACAATTCAGTAATGATGTAAGATCAGCAAAAGATAAGGGAAGCAGAGGATTGAGCATTGTGACATTTTCTGGGGTCTCGGGTGCAGATTTGCTCCTAATATTGTGATGCCTGAAGATTTGTGTTTTTTTATTAGTTATGGATTTACTATCAGCAGTGAATGGCGTCATGTACAGCATCTCCCACTAGGAGCTCTGTGTCTTTGTAATGGGGCCCTCAACAACACAGGGGCCCGATGACTCACCTGCAGCTTCTGCCACTGGATCGCACACAGAATATTCTGCCCAATTCTCCGCTCTGCGAACATCTTGATAATCCCTTTCTGCAGTAATCTCACCTTCTATTGTGCTAATCCCAGGGCACTGTACACAGCAGCAGAGGTCCCAAAATGTGTGTGACAGGAAGGGTTGACAGGTGGAGCACTTTTGAAAAAAGGGGAGTGGCTTAACAAAGGGGGCGGCCCAACGGATTTACTATCATTTACACCAGAAATTCTAGCGGAAATCTACGCCAGCTCCCATCCTGAGGTCGGGGCCGTGCGCCTCATAATCAATGCGTCGCCTCTTACGCCAGAGAACTGTTTATTACGACTGGCGTATGAGACTCCGGTCTTGATAAATCTCCCCTCTATGTTTTACTATGTGCAGCGACGTGGACTCCCTACTTGTCAGCTCTTTTCTCAGCGGAGCAGGCAGATCCCTCAGTGACCACTCTGCCAGGCCTGAGAGCTAACAGGAAACCAGCAGAAAAGTAACTGCAGCTCTAGATGTGACTGGAGCATTTGATCTGATGTAACGCAAGATAAGTAAAGCATATGATTATAAAGTGAGTATTGTCCGTCTCTGGGCCCAGGAGCTCACAATCTAATCTCCCTATATCATACACATTCTTATATTTTTCCTCTTCATAACATCAGTTCAGATTTTACCATCCAGAGTTACGTTTCGTGCTCCGACCTTCGCTCTTTTATATTTCTGCACATCAGGGCGGCGCAAACGCTTCGTTCATTGTTTAATAACGGAAATCCTGCTTTCTTTTTTTTTTAATTTGCCACATCGGGGTACGGGAGGGAAGGCGTCTAACCCCTAGTGAGAGGGAGCAGAGCGGCGGCCATGAGCAGATACATGGAGACTGATACAAAGCTTGCAGACTGATGACGGTCCTGTGTGTACGATGTCGCAGGAGGGCGCAGCCCCATCATCCCGTATATAAACAGCATCAGGTCACACGGCGCAGCGGCCCAGAACCGGCTCTCTATATATTATTCATCACCACTCGGTATACAGCTGATTATTAATACATAAGATCCACACGTGTACAGGAGATGTTCACACACGATCCCTGGGGGCCCCGGGCTCCTGCATCTCCAGAATATACTACAGCCCTTGGCCCAACGACTTGAAGCTACTGGGCTCCACCAACCATGTGTCACTTACTATATATTACTGGGGACTTCTTGTGGTAGAGGGGCTTACAGCTACGTCTGCCCCCCTACAGCTGGACCCTACACATCCCAGCACTGACCCAATGTTCCCACTGCTTTTACATCATCAATGATCCTGGGTGACATCACTGACTGACAATGCAATTACTGGCTGCCACCCAGCTTTCCGCACGTCCTACATGGTAGACAAACCTCCCAACTTTTAAGTATCACAAAGAGGGACAACCGATGCGGTGCGCGCAGCTGCAAATGTTTTATTTTAAGCCACGCCTCCAAGTCCACCCAATCCCCGCCCATACTCACCCGATCAGCTCACACAGTATCATGCTCCCATAGTGCCTCCCACACAGTATAATACCAAATAGCTGCCCCCACACAGTGTAATGCCCCCATAGCTACCACCATACAGTATACTGCCCCACAAAGTCCTCCATACAGTATATTGCCCTCACAGATACCCCCATGCAGGGCCGCCATCAGGGGGGTATTACTGGTACTCCCGTCAGGGGCCCGGCCACATGAATGAAGTAAAAGGGGCCCGCCGGGCTGCCGTCGCCCCCCCCCCCTCGGACTGTTGCCCCCCCCCTCGGACTGTTGCCCCCCCCCTCGCGACGCTCACGGGCCCCCCCCTCGCAACGCTCACGGGCCCCCCTCGCAACGCCCGCGGCACCCCCCTAGCGACACCCCCCTAGCGACACTCCCCTAGCAACACTCGCGGCAGCCCCTGCATACCTGTTATAGCTTCACTGGAGGGGAAGATGCAGCATGTGCTGAAGCTGCGTGTGGAGATCCCGCCCCCCAGCTCCTCTACACTGCCGACCGGACCTGCAGGCTGGTGAGTATGTTCCCCTATCCATTCTGATTCCCATCCCCCTGACCCCATTTGTAGATTGTATAAAGTTGGTCAAAAAGTTTTTTGGTATTTTTTCGTTTTCCTAGCGCTTTTTTGCCGCGATTTTCGTAATCGCGGCAAAAATGGCGCAGTTTTGCCGCGATTATATAAAAATCGCGGCAAAACCGCGTGATTTGTGCCGCAATTACGAAAATTGCATAAAAAAAAGATACAAAACATGAAAAGTGCTGTTAGGCTATATTCTCACAGTGCGGTCAAGTCACGTTTTTTTGCAAAAATTGTGGCAAAAAAATGGGATTTCACCGCACTGTGTAACTAGACTAAGGCCTTATTCAGACGGCCGCATTCGGTCCGTGACATACGGAGCGTGTATCGGCTGTATCTCACAGGCTGACCACAATTCATGGAGCCGGACTCCTAGCATCATAGTTATCAGTGTTGCTGGGAGTCCCTGCCTCTCTGCGGGAATACTGTCCCATACTGTAATGATGCTTTCAGTACGGGACCGGGGACAGTATTCCCACGGGAAGGGAGGGACTATGATCATAGATAACTGTGATGCTAGAAACCCGTCTCCCTGAACTGTGGTCGGTCCGGGAAATATGGCCGATACACGCTCCGTATATCACAGACCGAACATGGACATCTGAATAAGCCACTTACTTGCCTCCTATTTTTGGTGCGGATTGTGCACTGAAAATTCACTACAAATGACAATATAAGGCCTTATTCACACGAACGGGTTATACGTCCGTGATACTTATTACGTCGCACGGACTTATGTTAGTGAATGGGGCCGTTCAGACTGTCAGTGAATTTCACGTAGCGTGTGTGCGCTGTGTAAAACTCACGACATGTCATATGCTTGCCCGTGTTTCGCGCAGCACGCACCCATTGAAGTCATTGGGTGCGTGCAAATCGTGCACGGCACACGGAAGCACTTCCGGGTGACGCGCGTGATTCGCGCTACACAGGGCCGCCATCAGGGGGTATTAGGGGTACTAGTGTAGGGGGCACGGCCAAACTTAATTGAAAGGGGGGTCCGGCAACTGCCGCGACTTGCCTTTGGTAGAAAAAAACAGGCCCCTGCAATGGGGCCTGTTCTTTTCACCAAAACAATGTCGTGAGCTGCGGGCCCCCCTCTCATCACCGCCGCGAAACACCGCTTGCTCGCGCGCGCGAACGACCGCAAGCTCGCACCCGCGCGCGAACGACCGCAAGCTCGCACCCGCGCGCGCAGGACCACAAGCGCGCGCCCACGCACGAACGACCAGGCGCGCCGCCGAGAGGGAGGCGGTGCGCCCGCAACACAAGTCCGATCTACGGGGAAGGACAGCCACACAGGGACAGCGGCGCACAGTTTACTTACCTGCTGGCCCGCCTCCAACTCCGCCTCCTCGTCCGACTCCGCCTCCTCGTCGTCCTCCTCGTCCGACTCCGCCTCATCCTCCTTCTCCAGAGCGTAGCTGCGTAAGGAGAGGGGGAGGAGTCTAGTTGTTGCGCGGCGGCAGGAGTTCTACGATCCCCGCCATTTTCTGGAGCCTGGAGGTCAAGGACGACATCTGGACCGAAGACATCGCCTGAAGAGGACTGGAGTGGGAGCATCTCTTCTGACACGGTGAGTAAAGTGTCTCAAAGTGCTGATCATGTATGGCCCTGTTCACACAGAGTATTTTGCAGGCCGAAAAAATCTGCCTCAAAATTCCTTAAAGAATTTTGAGGCAGATTTTGACCTGCCCACACTATCTTGCCGCGTTTTTTGCTGCGTTTTTTGCCCGCTGCGATTGAGGACAGCAGACAAAAAACGCAGCGAAAAATGCATTTTCTGCCTCCCATTGATTTCGATGGGAGGTCAGAGGCGGAACCGCGGCAAGAAAGGACGTGCTGCTTTTTCTTTTTTCCGCGACTGGCTCCGGTGGATTTCAGATTAAATCAATGGGAGGCGGTTTTGGAAGTTGTTTGGTGCTGATTCTGACGCCGTGTCCGAGTCAATATCAAGGCCCAAAAACTCTGTGAACTGGGCCTTATTGTTAGGGCTTATTCAGACGAACGTGTAATACATCCGTGCAACGCGCCTCGCACGGACCTGTGTTACTCTATGGGGCCGTGCAGACTGTCAGTGATTTTCACTCTGCTGCGACTGTGATACGCTGCGGATTTTCCACAATAAAATGTGTTGCATAAAATCCGCAGCGTTCATGCCTAGTGTGTTCCTACCCTAAGGCCGGATTTACACGAGCGTGTGCTTTTTGCGTGCGCAAAAAGGTCCATAACAGCTCCGTGTGTCAGCAGCGTATGATGCGTGTTTGTGTGATTTTCGCGCAGCCGCCATCATTATGACACTCTGTTTGTATGTTTGTAGCACGTGATGCTTTTCTGTTTTCATTCATAGTTCATACGGCTGCGGAAGCGCTGGGCGGGATTTTCACGCACCCATTGACTTCAATGGGTGCGTGATGCGCGAACAATGCACAAATATAGGACATGTCGTGAGTTTTACGCAGCGGACAGACACACGCTGCATGAAAATCACTGACAGTCGGCACGGCCCCATAGACTAACATAGGTCCGTGCGAGGCGCGTGAAAATCACTGACAGTCTGCACGGCCCCATAGAGTAACATAGGTCCGTGCGAGACGCGTTGCACGGATGTATTACACGTTCGTCTGAATAAGCCCTAACAATAGGCGAAGTTCACAGAGTTTTTGGGCCTTGATATTGACTCGGACGCTGCGTCAGAATCAGCACCAAACAACTTCCAAAACCGCCTCCCATTGATTTAATCTGAAATCAATGGGAGCCAGTCGCGGAAAAAAGAAAAAGCAGCACGTCCTTTCTTGCCGCGGTTCCGCCTCTGACCTCCCATCGAAATCAATGGGAGGTAGAAAATGCATTTTTCCCTGCGTTTTTTGTCTGCTGTCCTCAATCACCGCGGGCAAAAAACGCGGCAAGATAGTGTGGGCAGGTCAAAATCTGCCTCAAAATTCGGTGCGCGGTTCCAGGCGGTCGCGGGTGGGCATGCGTGGGAGTTTGCGGGTGCGCGCGATCGGTCGCACGGGCGGCAGTGTTTGACGGCCCCCATGACGACCCCCATGCTACCCAGGGCCGCCATCAGGGGGTATTATAGGTACTGATGTGAGAGGCCCGGCCAAACCTAATTGAAAGGGGGGCTCGCAGCTCACGACATTCTTTTGGTGAAGAAAACAAGCCCCATTGCAGGGGTTTGTTTTTTTTTTCTACCAAAGGCAAGTCGCGGCAGTTGCCGGGCCCCCCTTTCAATTAGGTTTGGCCGGGCCTCTCTCATCAGTACCCATAATACCCCCGCTGATGGCGGCCCTGGGTACCATGATATGGTGCTGGACGGAATACCGTAACAGGCGGTGCCACGGTAGGGGGGCCCAGAAAATTTAGCTGTAGGGGGCCCTGAAATTCCTGATGGCGGCCCTGCCCCCATGCAGAGTAATGCCCACACTGATGTCACCATACAGTGTAATGCCCATACAGATGCCCCCATGCAGTATAATGCCATACAGCTTAATGCCCCCATATCTGCCCCATACAGTATAATGCCCCCTAGCAGTCCTTATACAGTATAATGCCCCCTTAACTGCCCCTAGTACCAGTGCCCTTGTAGATAGTACCCATGTAGATAGGACCACAGTGTCCCCTGTAGATCGTGCCCTTATATAGTGCCACAGTGACCATGTAGATAGTGCCACACCCCCTTGAAGATAGCGCCATTGGGACTCCCTCTAGGACATCCCCAGCCAGATCATCAGTGGCTACTCCTTGAGCGGAATCCCCGTTGCCGATAACCCGGCCGGGGATTCCGATTCAGGAGGAGCCCCTGACGTCAATGTCCATATATGGACAGTGACCTCGGGTTTCCTCTAGGAGCGGAATCCCCAGCCAGATCATCGGCAACGGGGATTCCGCTCAAGGAGTAGCCACTAACGTCACTGTCCATATATCGTCATGGCAGGTGAGCTCACACAATTTGATCAAAATGTGCGCGCTAAGAACCTCCCTATTGTAAGTAGATTTAGCAGTAATGCAGATTTATTTATATTCAGTGGCTTAGGTGGCATTAGTGTTCGCAGGGTGCTGTCGCCATTTTCTTGTGTGCTGTATATTGGCAGTCACAGGTGCTCTCGCACCTGTATACACGTCTTGTTTCATCTTGTTGGAATGTGCTGTTCTATCTTATGTGTTGTTTATGTGATCCATATATGTGGGGTTAGTGACTGCCTCCATCTATGATCTTGCTCTCCTCCCATTCTGCCGTGGGTGATTTTAATTAGTGTAAGGCTGGGTTCACACGAGCACATTAACGTCCGTAATGGACGGACGTATTTCGGCCGGAAGTCCCGGACCGAATAGTTATGTACGACGCTAGGAGTCCCTGCCTCTCCGTGGAACCACTGTCCTGTACTGAAAACATGATTACAGTACGGGACAGTTGTCCGGCAGCGAGGCAGGGACTCCTAGCGTCGTACATAACTATGATGCCCGGCTCCCTGCAATGTGTTCGGTCCGGGACTTGCGGCCGAAATACGTCCGTCCATTACGGACGTTAATGTGCTCGTGTGAACCCAGCCTAATGCTGGTTCCTACATCCCCAAGTATATGTAGGCTTAGTCCCAGTTCTGGGTATGTGCAGCGTAGGTTCCCACCTCATTGGGGTCGCCTTGTCGTGGCAGGTGGGCTCACACAATTTGATCAAAATGTGCGCTAAGAACCTCCCTATTGTAAGTAGATATAGCAGTAATGCTTATTTATATTTAGCGGCTTAGGTGGCATTAGTATTCGCAGTGTGCTGTCGCCATTTTCTTGTGTGCTGTCCTTATATGGACAGTGACATCAAGGGCTTCCCCGAGCACAGCGCTTAAAGTAGACCTGTGCCCAGGGAGTCCTCGGTGAGCGGAGGAGCTCCCTCTGCTGTTCCGCTTTGAACTAATTCTGGGCCTTATAACTGGGCCTTAGTGTCAGTTTCCACCATAGTTCTGGCATTCTATTCATGAACTAGGATGCACAGGGTAAACAGTGTAATAAAATCCAGCCAATGTGGGGGGCGTTGTGGAGCGTGAAATTGTGGGAGGACAATGGAAAAAGGGAATTTAACGAGTAAGTCTATGACATAGAATAAAGAGTGCATGGTTGATATTTGAAGGTCATTGTTATTTTAGGGGTAACGGCTCTTTAAGAATAATAGAAATAATAATGAGTTCTTGTGGCGTGCAAGAAAGCAGCGGAAGAAACCCCGATCCAGAGCAGGTGTCAAACTTTCCATCTCCCGTCTGCGCGGCGGAGGAGTGAGTCACTCGCCTCTTGTCACGCTGCTGGAGGGAACGCGGATCAGACACATACGGAGCACAATTAACACACTAATTGATGTTAGAAGGGGATATCGCTGAGTAATCACTGCGGAGAGAGAACTGGGAGCGATGGTGAGGTTCATATCATGGGGGGCTAGGGTGTTAGTGGGGGAGGGGATTGTAGGTTTGTTTGATATTGAGGCGCCTCTTTTCCTGGGAGCCGTCTACATGTAACCGGACCTAGAGCTCTGCTCATCCTGGACTTTCTGGTTCTTGAATTCAAAACCAGAACTACAGTGAAGACTGACACAGTGGGAGAGGGACTGCGGTGGATTTATATGCTGTTCACACGCAAAAAGGGTGAACAGAATATTGGAGACACAAGAGGACGACTAAGGGACTTATTGTATGGGGGAGCACACTGTTTAACCCTTTACAGTTATACGCAGGACAGCACCACCCCAATATATATTGTTCTATTACAAGGAACCGACCTGGAGACCTGCAGCTCTGGACATTCTCACATAGAACTTGGGGGGATATTGCCCCAGGGTTACCGCAGGGTCAGGGCTGATATACCTGTGTGTGGTGGGTTACACGTGGCCCGTTCCATTCCACATCACAGAAGCTTGCGGGTCTCTTACTGATTGATTTTCTGTACGGAATGTGTGTCGGGGGGACAATAACTTTCATTCTCACATTAAACCTTCACTTGCTAGGGATAATGAGAGGATAGCATTTCGTTTTACAGCAGACAGTAAAACGAGTGCTGCCTGTGGTGCTGACATCTAGTGGCCAAGATCAGAACTGGAAAACTTAATTATTCATTACAAGATTATAACCAACAACAAATACATCTTTTAAAATGATTATTTTCTCACATTAATTTAAAAGTAAAATCTTCCCTGATGTCGGTGTCCCTTTAAGATGCTGCTGGTCTTATCTTACAGGGACATTAACCAAATAATGGAGAAGAGTAATACAAAAAATATTCAGCATATTATTAACAGAGCTCATCTCGCTCCTTCCTGAGGGGACAGATCTGGCTGTGAGTGGAGTAATCACCGTCGTCCTTATATTATTCATATATGAACACGTCCGCACTTCTTTAGGGTCATAGAGCCCTTCCCCCAGGCAGGTGGGGCGTGCGGCTTATAGTAATGACTGGTGACATCTAATCAATGTAATACGGAATTAATGCAGGTGAGGATTGCGAGAGGTTCACCTGCAGCGTCTCCTGTGGGGAGGGTCTCGGGGTGAGGAATTTTGCTGCTGGCAGGGATTGGGAACATTGCGGCTTGTGTTAGGAGATTGCTGAGTGAGGCCAAAATCACACACAGTTTTGATGCAGTTTTTTGGACCCAACACAGGAGCGGACACAAAAGAAAGAAGATGCATCAGTCTTTGCTTTATAGTGAGGGAGAAAATCAGCAGGCAGGGGACGATCACCCACACCGCTCCTGTGCCTCCTAGACTGCTGGGGCATTCAGCTCCTGGAGGTCTATCATGCTTTAGTGGTGAACACTTAACCATTTATTGTAATTATATACTATTACTGTTAGGATGGGGTGGGGGTCTCCGTCAGTGTTACTATCATTTTATTTAATAAATATGTCCAGAATTCATATAAAGGTCTCCAAATCCCCCCGTTCCCCTCACACATCCATAGTGTAACGTGGTACAATTCTGACTTCCTGCAGCCGCCACTAGGGGGAGCTCACTGCATAGAACTTTATACAGCTCTCATTAATTTATATGCAGTGAGCTCCCCCTTGCGGTCGCAGAAAGAATGACAGCCTTTTACTGGATATTTTGCTCAGTGAGTGGTTTTTCATGTACCAGGTACCGACCTCCCCTCTAGGATTGCCCCTGGATCTGCAGTACTGTCAGGGCTGGATGTTCCAAAGAACTGGTGGCAAGGCCAGAGTGTAACTACAGAGGCAGCAGAGGATGCAGTGGTAGCCTGGCCTGTGTCCAAGGGAACCAATGGACCCTCTGCCATATAATAAGACAGCAGTATCATAAATGATATATGAAAGTTGGGGGCCCGGTGCAGATCTTGCACTGTGGCCAAGGAGATTGACATCAAGATATAGCAGGCGCACCACCGATGATGTCACCATTTCCCATAAATGATGACATCACACTAGGATCTAAGCACTCACATGGGGGGTTATTTTTTATTTCGGGATGTTGGAGTGTTATACATGTGCAGTGACAGATCCAGCTAGGTGATGACATCATTGTACACGGATTAATTGAATTGCTCTGCTCTTTTGTGGCCCCTGGTGTAGGGACCCTCTACCTCTGAGCTGGGATACTGCACCAGAGTACCACGCAATTCACAGAGGCAGCAGAAATATGTGAACCCCTGAGCGTTCTCCTCACCTCATCCTCTCGTGAGCATCTTTGGTGCTGGATCTGGGCATTCTGTGCCCGTGGGATGATGCTGGCAGCTTGCCTGGAGCACAACTTGCCATCCTGCTCCACGGTGCCAGGGACCCTGGCAGCTGACGCCAGCAATATAGCTCTAATCATCTGGCATCTGTGCTTCTAATAGGGAGTATATTAACTCATTCATTGTTAGTGCAAATACTCTGCCCCCCTATCCTCCCCATCCACTAGGGGCAATTAGCAGCACGATCCTCAGAATAAACACAGGGCAAGAGTGAGAACCAATGTAGCAGAGCTAAAGGGAGACCCAGAGCAGAGATGTTAAAGGGCCGGTAACCCTCGCAGTCTGGGCTTATATCAGTGTTGGAGCGTAATAAGAGGAGTGGTTGATATCAGTCACATATAGAAGGTTCACAGCACTGGAGAGATGTGACATAAAGTAGGGGTCATGGGGGAGGGGAGGTGCCTGCACTTCATGTCCCTCATCCCATTAAAGAACACTACAGATTGTATTTACCGGTCTCTGGCCAGCCTGAAATGGTTAAAAATCCATCCTGATCTAGAACGGCTGATGGGTTTGTTACAAAGTATCAGTGCAAGTAAAATGTAACAAATTCTCAGCACAGAAGAGAGATGTGTTTAGAGCATTGCCTGGACTGGATACAATTATATGGAGATGTCAGCTGTGTGAGCAGGACTAGGTGTGTACAGATCTCCGGTATACACAGACACATATATATCCTTCCAGCGCCTCATCAGAGATATTGGGTTTATTTCCTCATGTCCCAGCGCTGGGCGCACCCCCGATCCGGCAGCCTCCATGTTCTATTTCTTCAGATCTTGGCCAATGAGATGATCACAGATGGTTTTAGTCAGGCGATAAATACATTGTTTGGCTGATACGGTTACACTTTGGCGCAGTAACTTTCTGTTTATTTCTAATGGCTCTTGTCTTTTAAGTTGAGATTTTGTGTCGATTTCTATCAAAATACGATGGAGTTCTGCGCCTTAATGACAACGAAACGGTGAGATAGCGACGCAGCACGAAAATAGACGCTCCTGACCCAGCAAGGGCGAGTCAAGGTCACTCAGCGGCATCTGGTCATATTGTATCAACAGACGGCAACACTGCCCATCGTCTGCTGTTCTCTGGTATCACCAGGGTCCTGTATACATCTGATCAGGTCTAAAGGGCATCACACCGGGCAATACGGGTGAGCCGGTGACCCTCCCCCACCACCGGGAACCTTCTCTTCATATAGAATATATAATCAGAGATCTGAAGAGAAACCTGCATGGAAAATGTCGCAGTCATGTGACGGTGAGGCCAGGGGTAGGTGACGATGGATGTAGAACATCATTCCACTCCAGCTGCGCAATGATCCTTCACCACCCTGTTAGGAATGTGGGAGAAATGGAATATTACACGGCGCCCTCCGGAATCACGGGCCCCCCAGGAAAGAACTTCTCTATGGGGCGGCTTCCCATTCCAGCTGGTCAAGATGAGTCCCGAATGTGGGGGACCGGACCCCCATCTATTACATGAATAAACCCTCCACAGGACCTGCAGACCGGGCTCATCCGAATGAGACCACCGCTTAGTGGGATTCTGACTGATTGGATTTCATGGCTTGGTTTTTTTCTGCCTCGTTCTATAATTCCGTCTTTGCGTCTCCAGCGTTATATTTTATGATGAGCGTCTCCGATCCGTTAGCGCTGTCGCTGCAGTTTTCATTTTTTGGCCAAGTTCCCAGTGTCCTCCTGGGACATCGCTGTAAATTTAGCCTCGGGCTCCGGGGGTCCCCACAGGCCTTAGTTTGTTGTTGACTACAAAATATGACATTGTGTTTCCCTCCAGTCACGTCCCGCTCTCCCCTCCCCCAGGACGCACGTTCAGAAGTAAAGGAATTTAACTGAAGATAAAAGATGAAGAATCTTCTCCAGCAGCCGAGGAAGGAAACAAATAGAGGTCACTGCATGGAGGGGCGTCCAACGTGGGGGCTGCCGGTGCTGCTGAGCGAGCGGTCTGCGGTGTGCGGCTGTCCTCACGCCCGGAGTCTAATGGACCGCTACAATGACCACAGCACGACCCGCGGCCCAAACTATAGAAGAAGAACCACCGGGATTCCACCGCGGCTCACCGGGAACACGGAGGGGATGTAACAGAGCAGCGGTGGTGACCGGGACACCGAGGTGCGGAGGCCTCTCTTCTAATACTGTCCAGTGATGGGCCCCACCTGGAGCTGTCAATGCACTGGACAACCCTCTGCTGGTCAATGTGTCATAGGCAGTGATGTCACTACACAAGACACAGCGATGTCACTACACAAGACACAGCGATGTCACTACACAAGACACAGCGATGTCACTACACAAGACACAGCGATGTCACTACACAAGACGCAGCGATGTCACTACACAAGGCACAGCGACGTCACTACGCAAGACACAGCGACGTCACTACGCAAGACCCAGCGACGTCGCTACGCAAGACACAGCGACGTCACTACGCAAGACACAGCGACGTCACTACGCAAGACACAGCGACGTCACTACACAAGACGCAGCGACGTCACTACACAAGACGCAGCGACGTCACTACACAAGACACAGCGACGTCACTACACAAGACACAGCGACGTCACTACACAAGACAGCGATGTCACTACACAAGACACAGCGACGTCACTACACAAGACACAGCGACGTCACTACACAAGACACAGCGACGTCACTACACAAGGCACAGCGATGTCACTACACAAGACACAGCGATGTCACTACACAAGACACAGCGATGTCACTACACAAGACACAGCGACGTCACTACACAAGACACAGCGACGTCACTACACAAGACGCAGCGACGTCACTACACAAGACACAGCGACGTCACTACACAAGACACAGCGACGTCACTACACAAGACAGCGATGTCACTACACAAGACACAGCGACGTCACTACACAAGACACAGCGACGTCACTACACAAGACACAGCGACGTCACTACACAAGACACAGCGATGTCACTACACAAGACCCAGCGACGTCACTACACAAGACACCGCGACGTCACTACACAAGACACAGCGACGTCACTACACAAGACACAGCGACGTCACTACACAAGGCACAGCGACGTCACTACACAAGACACAGCGACGTCACTACACAAGACCCAGCGACGTCACTACACAAGACGCAGCGACGTCACTACACAAGACGCAGCGACGTCACTACACAAGACACAGCGACGTCACTACACAAGACGCAGCGATGTCACTACACAAGACGCAGCGATGTCGCTACGCAAGACACAGCGACGTCACTACGCAAGACACAGCGATGTCACTACACAAGACACAGCGATGTCACTACACAAGACACAGCGACGTCACTACACAAGGCACAGCGACGTCACTACACAAGACACAGCGACGTCACTACACAAGACACAGCGACGTCACTACACAAGACACAGCGACGTCACTACACAAGACACAGCGATGTCACTACACAAGACCCAGCGATGTCACTACACAAGACACAGCGATGTCACTACACAAGACACAGCGATGTCACTACACAAGACGCAGCGATGTCACTACACAAGACGCAGCGATGTCACTACACAAGACACAGCGATGTCACTACACAAGACACAGCGATGTCACTACACAAGACACAGCGATGTCACTACACAAGACGCAGCGATGTCACTACACAAGACGCAGCGATGTCACTACACAAGACACAGCGATGTCACTACACAAGACACAGCGATGTCACTACACAAGACGCAGCGACGTCACTACACAAGACGCAGCGACGTCACTACACAAGACACAGCGATGTCACTACACAAGACACAGCGATGTCACTACACAAGACACAGCGATGTCACTACACAAGACACAGCGATGTCACTACACAAGACACAGCGATGTCACTACACAAGACACAGCGACGTCACTACACAAGACACAGCGACGTCACTACACAAGACACAGCGACGTCACTACACAAGACACAGCGACGTCACTACACAAGACACAGCGACGTCACTACACAAGGCACAGCGACGTCACTACACAAGACGCAGCGACGTCACTACACAAGACACAGCGACGTCACTACACAAGACACAGCGACGTCACTACACAAGACAGCGATGTCACTACACAAGACACAGCGACGTCACTACACAAGACACAGCGACGTCACTACACAAGACACAGCGACGTCACTACACAAGACACAGCGATGTCACTACACAAGACCCAGCGACGTCACTACACAAGACACCGCGACGTCACTACACAAGACACAGCGACGTCACTACACAAGACACAGCGACGTCACTACACAAGACACAGCGACGTCACTACACAAGACCCAGCGACGTCACTACACAAGACGCAGCGACGTCACTACACAAGACACAGCGACGTCACTACACAAGATGCAGCGATGTCACTACACAAGACGCAGCGATGTCGCTACGCAAGACACAGTAGCCAATACTCTGTCCGTCCTCCTTGCTATGGCACGCCGTCCTGGACACAGGTGGACTGAGTTTAGCGCACCAGGTGACAATAATCTGAAATCCCCGTCAGATCCAACAATTGGGAAGACTTGATATTCTTCATGGAAACAGATACTTGTCCTTTAGGGGGCGCTCACACGTAATATAAACCTACGCTGGGGTAAACTCTACAACGTGTGCTTATAGGAAAAACATTCCACGCAGACAGATTTCTCTAGTTCTCGCATTGTGGAATATTTTTCCCATAGGTTTACATTGTCAAGTTTTCAGCAGCAATGCAAGTACCGTGAACGCCACACGTGACCCCCATCAAACGGAAGCATTGGGAGTCTGAGGTCGGAGGCATTTGTCCATCTATGGGCTCAATTTTGATGTTCTCTTCCGGACCTCAGTGTTCTGTGTTGCATTGTGCTGCTCTATGGCGCTCTATGGCGCTCTGCGGTGCTGCTTTAGGCTATGTTCACACGGGGTATTTTGCGGAGTTTTTTGACGCGGAAACCGCGTCGCAAAACTCGGCAAAAACGGCCCGAGAACGCCTCCCATTGATTTCAATGGGAGGCGTCGGTGTCTTTTTCCCGCGAGCAGTAGAACTGCCTCGCGGGAAAAAGAAGCGACATGCCCTATCTTCGGGCGCTTCCGCCTCTGACCTCCCATTGACTTCAATGGGAGGCAGGAGAAAGCGTATTTCGCACTGTTTTATGCCCGCGGGCGAAAAACGGCGTGAAAATCGGCGTGCAGGGAGAGGAAAATCTGCCTCAAAGTTCCAAGCGGAATTTTGAGGCAGATATTCCTCCCCCAAAATACTCCGTGTGAACATAGCCTTATTGCGCTCTGTGGTGCGCTGTGCTGCTTAATGGCGCTCGGTTCTGCTTTATGGCGCTCTGTCGGGATCTATGCGGCCCAAACGGTTCCCACGTCCTTTTTATCTGCACCCGCTTCCAGCATCCGATCGCCTATACTCCTGAATCTTCTCCCTCTCAGCCCCCCCCCCCCCCCACTCCTCATTTCCTGCTTTCGCCGCATTTTTGATTTTCGTCTCCAGAAATGAAAGATTTCGCTGTTGGCGTTTAAGGCTCCACGTGTGGAACAAGCAGAACCGTTCATGAACAGTCGCCAGTACTCAGCAGTGGTCGATACGACGTCGCGGCTTGTCCACTCTTTATTTGCCATGATCGCTGAATATGGCGGCACCCCGGGTTACGGGTGGGGACGGGAAGGTGACGGCTGAGGACCAGCCTCTCTGATGGGGGTTTCTTTAGCGTTAGTTATTGGGGATCATCTGTAGTAATCAGGATGTGCGGGCGGTGATGTCACCCGTCGTGCTCGCCCTTTGTGGCCCTTCCGATATCTCTGTATATTTCGGGCGAGCAGCTGAGAGGAAAATCTTGGCAGAGCGACGACTTTATCTTCTAACCGTGTCACAATACATTACCGTAAAATACAGACCACACGGAGGAGAGGCGCTGGGGGAGGGGCGGTGCCGTTGCTTTAGGATTAGGAACATTTTGTTTAAATCCTGTAACAAGGACTTGACACAAATTTGCAGATTTAATCCTCAACCAGGGAGAGGGGTTAATATTTTAGAGACGGAAGAGCAGCTACAATCCCAAATCATTCGGTCTCAAAGATCTAAAAAAGCAGAAAACAGAGTGCCCCCACCCCCCTCCTCCGACATTTACTGATAAGACCTCCGGTTCCTGCACACGGACCCCAATCTCTGGACTTTAACGGATACCAATATGGAAAAGACTACGACTACGCCAAACGAAGACTGGACTGCGACATTGCAAGTACTACACGTGACGTGATGCCACTATGACACAGTAGTCGGTGGATTTTTGGCCACAGATTGAAAATCGGACGTTACGTTTCCAGCGTGGGCTTCAACGTTTTGACTGTATTTGCGACACATCAACGATTTAATATTTTTTGGGATGTCCCAAAGCGTAAATCACAGCAAGTCGCAGACAAACATTTCTTGACGTGCGACTTGATGTAACCAAAGTCGCCGAGTAGCTAAAGGAGAAAAGCGGAAGAGAAAACCCAAACCCTGGATCATCTACAGCCAAAGACCATAGGATGCCTGTGAAACATCACCATCTGCTGGACACACTGTGAACTTCACCCTTTAATAACCTAGATGATCAGATTGCCACCTAGTGGATGAAAAGTCACATTTCAAGAATTTATCACAATGTGAAACAACCTGCTGCTATTGGGACCCTGCATGTGGCTCACTGGCAGCTGCAGATCCCCACTTATCACTTCACAAGAACCGACTCTGCAGCAATAGAATAGAACTCCCACTTTGCGCTTCTGACACTGAAATGTTCTGTCTGTTTAATATATTTGTGTCATTTTGGTCATTGCAATGAAGGGGTTAACAACACTTTTATCTCTTGGTTGTTCATGCAGATTGCCGTATTATAGACGCAGACAGGTAATATTAACCCCTTAAAGATTTTGTATAGATCTGCCCAAATTTCATAGAGCTTCAAATTGTCTTGCATATTATACACCCACTGCACCGAGAACTAAACTTTAGGTCTACAGTCATACAGCAGCCATAGATTTACTTGTGTGAAAATCAAATAAAGCCACCACTCCTGTAATCTCTCATCATCATGTTACAGATTATACATAGAATTCATCTCCAGTCACGGTGTATACACATTACATTACTTATCCTGTACTGATCCTGAGTTACATCCTGTATTATACTCCAGAGCTGCACTCACTATTCTGCTGGTGGAGTCACTGTGTACATACATTACATTACTTATCCTGTACTGATCCTGAGTTACATCCTGTATTATACTCCAGAGCTGCACTCACTATTCTGCTGGTGGAGTCACTGTGTACATACATTACATTACTTATCCTGTACTGATCCTGAGTTATATCCTGTATTATACTCCAGAGCTGCACTCACTATTCTGCTGGTGGAGTCACTGTGTACATACATTACTTATCCTGTACTGATCCTGAGTTACATCCTGTATTATACTCCAGAGCTGCACTCACTATTCTGCTGGTGAAGTCACTGTGTACATACATTACATTACTTATCCTGTACTGATCCTGAGTTACATCCTGTATGATGCTCCAGAGCTGCACTCACTATTCTGCTGGTGGAGTCACTGTGTACATACATTACATTACTTATCCTGTACTGATCCTGAGTTACATCCTGTATTATACCCCAGAGCTGCACTCACTATTCTGCTGGTGGAGTCACTGTGTACATACATTACATTACTTATCCTGTACTGATCCTGAGTTATATCCTGTATTATACTCCAGAGCTGCACTCACTATTCTGCTGGGAGTCACTGTGTACATACATTACTTATCCTGTACTGATCCTGAGTTACATCCTGTATTATACTCCAGAGCTGCATTCACTATTCTGCTGGTGGAGTCACTGTGTACATACATTACATTACTTATCCTGTACTGATCCTGAGTTACATCCTGTATTATACTCCAGAGCTGCACTCACTATTCTGCTGGTGAAGTCACTGTGTACATACATTACATTACTTAACCTGTACTGATCCTGAGTTACATCCTGTATGATGCTCCAGAGCTGCACTCACTATTCTGCTGGTGGAGTCACTGTGTACATACATTACATTACTTATCCTGTACTGATCCTGAGTTACATCCTGTATTATACTCGAGAGCTGCACTCACTATTCTGCTGGTGGAGTCACTGTGTACATACATTACATTACTTATCCTGTACTGATCCTGAGTTATATCCTGTATTATACTCCAGAGCTGCACTCACTATTCTGCTGGTGGAGTCACTGTGTACATACATTACTTATCCTGTACTGATCCTGAGTTACATCCTGTATGTTGCTCCAGAGCTGCACTCACTATTCTGCTGGTGGAGTCACTGTGTACATACATTACATTACTTATCCTGTACTGATCCCGAGTTATATCCTGTATTATACTCCAGAGCTGCACTCACTATTCTGCTGGTGGAGTCACTGTGTACATACATTACTTATCCTGTACTGATCCTGAGTTACAGCCTGTATTATACTCCAGAGCTGCATTCACTATTCTGCTGGTGGAGTCACTGTGTACATACATTACATTACTTATCCTGTACTGATCCTGAGTTACATCCTGTATTGTACTCCAGAGCTGCACTCACTATTCTGCTGGTGGAGTCACTGTGTACATACATTACTTATCCTGTACTGATCCTGAGTTATAGCCTGTATTATACTCCAGAGCTACGGTCACTATTCTGCTGGTGGAGTCACTGTGTACATACATTACATTACTTATCCTGTACTGATCCTGAGTTACATCCTGTATTATACTCCAGAGCTGCACTCACTATTCTGCTGGTGGCGTCACTGTGTACATACATTACATGACTTATCCTGTACTGATCCTGAGTTACATCCTGTATTATACTCCAGAGCTGAACTCACTATTCTGCTGGTGGAGTCACTGTGTACATACATTACATTACTTATCCTGTACTGATCCTGAGTTACATCCTGTATTATACTCCAGAGCTGCACTCACTATTCTGCTGGTGGAGTCACTGTGTACATACATTACATTACTTATCCTGTACTGATCCTGAGTTATATCCTGTATTATACTCCAGAGCTGCACTCACTATTCTGCTGGTGGAGTCACTGTGTACATACATTACTTATCCTGTACTGATCCTGAGTTACATCCTGTATTATACTCCAGAGCTGCACTCACTATTCTGCTGGTGAAGTCACTGTGTACATACATTACATTACTTATCCTGTACTGATCCTGAGTTACATCCTGTATGATGCTCCAGAGCTGCACTCACTATTCTGCTGGTGGAGTCACTGTGTACATACATTACATTACTTATCCTGTACTGATCCCGAGTTATATCCTGTATTATACTCCAGAGCTGCACTCACTATTCTGCTGGTGGAGTCACTGTGTACATACATTACTTATCCTGTACTGATCCTGAGTTACAGCCTGTATTATACTCCAGAGCTGCATTCACTATTCTGCTGGTGGAGTCACTGTGTACATACATTACATTACTTATCCTGTACTGATCCTGAGTTACATCCTGTATTGTACTCCAGAGCTGCACTCACTATTCTGCTGGTGGAGTCACTGTGTACATACATTACTTATCCTGTACTGATCCTGAGTTATAGCCTGTATTATACTCCAGAGCTACGGTCACTATTCTGCTGGTGGAGTCACTGTGTACATACATTACATTACTTATCCTGTACTGATCCTGAGTTACATCCTGTATTATACTCCAGAGCTGCACTCACTATTCTGCTGGTGGCGTCACTGTGTACATACATTACATGACTTATCCTGTACTGATCCTGAGTTACATCCTGTATTATACTCCAGAGCTGAACTCACTATTCTGCTGGTGGAGTCACTGTGTACATACATTACATTACTTATCCTGTACTGATCCTGAGTTACATCCTGTATTATACTCCAGAGCTGCACTCACTATTCTGCTGGTGGAGTCACTGTGTACATACATTACATTACTTATCCTGTACTGATCCTGAGTTATATCCTGTATTATACTCCAGAGCTGCACTCACTATTCTGCTGGTGGAGTCACTGTGTACATACATTACTTATCCTGTACTGATCCTGAGTTACATCCTGTATTATACTCCAGAGCTGCACTCACTATTCTGCTGGTGAAGTCACTGTGTACATACATTACATTACTTATCCTGTACTGATCCTGAGTTACATCCTGTATGATGCTCCAGAGCTGCACTCACTATTCTGCTGGTGGAGTCACTGTGTACATACATTACATTACTTATCCTGTACTGATCCTGAGTTACATCCTGTATTATACTCCAGAGCTGCACTCACTATTCTGCTGGTGGAGTCACTGTGTACATACATTACATTACTTATCCTGTACTGATCCTGAGTTACATCCTGTATTATACTCCAGAGCTGCATTCACTATTCTGCTGGTGGAGTCACTGTGTACATACATTACATTACTTATCCTGTACTGATCCTGAGTTATATCCTGTATTATACTCCAGAGCTGCACTCAATATTCTGCTGGTGGAGTCACTGTGTACATACATTACTTATCCTGTACTGATCCTGAGTTACATCCTGTATTATACTCCAGAGCTGCACTTACTATTGTGCTGGTGAAGTCACTGTGTACATACATTACATTACTTATCCTGTACTGATCCTGAGTTACATCCTGTATGATGCTCCAGAGCTGCACTCACTATTCTGCTGGTGGAGTCACTGTGTACATACATTACTTATCCTGTACTGATCCTGAGTTACATCCTGTATGTTGCTCCAGAGCTGCACTCACTATTCTGCTGGTGGAGTCACTGTGTACATACATTACATTACTTATCCTGTACTGATCCCGAGTTATATCCTGTATTATACTCCAGAGCTGCACTCACTATTCTGCTGGTGGAGTCACTGTGTACATACATTACTTATCCTGTACTGATCCTGACTTACATCCTGTATTATACTCCAGAGCTGCATTCACTATTCTGCTGGTGGAGTCACTGTGTACATACATTACATTACTTATCCTGTACTGATCCTGAGTTACATCCTGTATTATACTCCAGAGCTGCACTCACTATTCTGCTGGTGGAGTCACTGTGTACATACATTACATTACTTATCCTGTACTGATCCTGAGTTATATCCTGTATTATACTCCAGAGCTGCACTCACTATTCTGCTGGTGGAGTCACTGTGTACATACATTACTTATCCTGTACTGATCCTGAGTTACATCCTGTATTATACTCCAGAGCTGCACTCACTATTCTGCTGGTGGAGTCACTGTGTACATACATTACTTATCCTGTACTGATCCTGAGTTACATCCTGTATTACACTCCAGAGCTGGGCTCACTATTCTGCTGGTGGAGTCACTGTGTACATATATTACTTATCCTGTACTGATCCTGAGTTACATCCTGTATTATACTCCAGAGCTGCGCTCACTATTCTGCTGGTGGAGTCACTGTGTACATACATTACATTACTTATCCTGTACTGATCCTGAGTTACATCCTGTATTATACTCCAGAGCTGCGCTCACTATTCTGCTGGTGGAGTCACTGTGTACATACATTACATTACTTATCCTGTACTGATCCTGAGTTACATCCTGTATTGTACTCCAGAGCTGCACTCACTATTCTGCTGGTGGAGTCACTGTGTACATACATTACTTATCCTGTACTGATCCTGAGTTACATCCTGTATTATACTCCAGAGCTGCACTCACTATTCTGCTGGTGGAGTCACTGTGTACATACATTACTTATCCTGTACTGATCCTGAGTTATATCCAGTATTATACTCCAGAGCTGCACTCACTATTCTGCTGGTGGAGTCACTGTGTACATAAGTAATGTACACAGTGACTCCGCTGTAGAGTAGATTCATATATATAAGCTGTATAATGGAGTTCAGGGGTCGATCGGTGAAAACGTTGGAAATCTAAGTAACAAGCACGAGTTGATCATTTGGCAGATTGATGAGGACATTTCGGGGGTGCTACTCCTGAGACCCCGACTCCCGTAGGAAATATGAAACGTCTTTCACTCTGAATATAAGAAAGTAGATTTACTTTATTTACAGACACGAAGGCAAGAAAGTTTCTGCTCATTTATCCCAAATCTTTGTACAAAAATATTCCTCTTGATAGCGTTATATACAGGGAGTGTAGAGCTCTGTACAATTCAAGTATAATCCCACCCATGAAAGGAAGCCGCACAATAATCACCCACTGTACATTATAACGTATAATAACGGGGGAGGGCAGAAATGTGAAGCTCGGGGGGATTCAGCGGTCACGTCTTATGTGGTCACGGTCAGTTTACGGAGCACGTGGGGCATGAGGTCCTCGCTGTCGGTTTAATGGTCGCAGTGCGGAGCCGTCTTTACACTTCACCACATTATAAAATGAAATCTGTGAAGATTCTTTGGTTGCTATAAATGTATCTAGAGCTGCAGATTCCGTTTTTCAATGAGACGACGTAGTAACAATGTAACGTTGCGCTGTGGGGTGGCGGCACAGATAAAGCTCCGCCCATGCTGGAAGTTTCCATCCTATGAGGAGCCGCAGATTTTATATTGTGTCATTACTGTGCAAACACTTCAGCGTGGGCGTCACCCTACAGTCACATGACCCTCACATGGTTCCTTTTGCTCCATCTTCCTCATCCTCCTCGTCAGTAATGGCGTCCTCTAGCTCATCCTCAGAGCCGTGCGGTGCTGGGGGGTACAACTGGTCGCAATCCATGTTGATATAAGTAACGTTCAGATTAATGTAGTGGTCGCCCAACAGGGAGTTCGAGATGAACTCCATCTCACTGACCAGCTGGGTGAAGGTCGGCCGCTCCTCAGGGTGCGGACTCCAGCACTGCAGCATCAAAGTGTAGCTGCCGAGACAAAGGAAACATGCATGAAATACGATCATTGGGGTCCCTCCTCTGACATGCTGGGGGGCCAATCCACTGCTTTATATAACAAGCACTGGGATGAAGTACAGAAAATAAAGGGGGAACAGGGGCATCCAGCAGAGCAAAAGACCCACCCAATAACAGCCCACAAACAAAGCACTTTTAAAGCAAAATTTAGGTACACAAATAAGTGATGACTGTGGGCAGCAGAATGTTATCATGTAACTCTATGGGAGCTGTATATATCTGTATGTAGTGTGCTCCCCCTAGTGGTGGCTGCAGGCAGCAGAATGTTATCATGTAACTCTATGGGAGCTGTATATATCTGTATGTAGTGAGCTCCCCCTAGTGGTGGCTGCAGGCAGCAGAATGTTATCATGTAACTCTATGGGAGCTGTATATATATATCTGTATGTAGTGAGCTCCATCTAGTGGTGACTGCAGGCAGCAGAATGTTATCATGTAACTCTATGGGAGCTGTATATATCTGTATGTAGTGAGCTCCCTCTAGTGGTGGCTGCAGGCAGCAGAATGTTATCATGTAACTCTATGGGAGCTGTATATATCTGTATGTAGTGAGCTCCCCCTAGTGGTGGCTGCAGGCAGCAGAATGTTATCATGTAACTCTATGGGAGCTGTATATATCTGTATGTAGTGAGCTCCCCCTAGTGGTGGCTGCAGACAGCAGAATGTTATCATGTAACTCTATGGGAGCTGTATATATCTGTATGTAGTGAGCTCCCCCTAGTGGTGGCTGCAGGCAGCAGAATGTTATCATGTAACTCTATGGGAGCTGTATATATATATCTGTATGTAGTGAGCTCCATCTAGTGGTGACTGCAGGCAGCAGAATGTTATCATGTAACTCTATGGGAGCTGTATATATCTGTATGTAGTGAGCTCCCTCTAGTGGTGGCTGCAGGAAGCAGAATGTTATCATGTAACTCTATGGGAGCTGTATATATCTGTATGTAGTGAGCTCCCCCTAGTGGTGGCTGCAGGCAGCAGAATGTTATCATGTAACTCTATGGGAGCTGTGTATATCTGTATGTAGTGAGCTCCCCCTAGTGGTGGCTGCAGGCAACAGAATGTTATCATGTAACTCTATGGGAGCTGTATATATATATCTGTATGTAGTGAGCTCCATCTAGTGGTGACTGCAGGCAGCAGAATGTTATCATGTAACTCTATGGGAGCTGTATATACCTGTATGTAATGAACTCCCTCTAGTGGTGGCTGCAGGCAGCAGAATGTTATCATGTAACTCTATGGCAGCTGTATATATCTGTATGTAGTGACCTCCTCCTAGTGGTGGCTGCAGGCAGCAGAATGTTATCATGTAACTCTATGGGAGCTGTATATATATATCTGTATGTAGTGAGCTCCATCTAGTGGTGACTGCAGGCAGCAGAATGTTATCATGTAACTCTATGGGAGCTGTATATACCTGTATGTAGTGACCTCCTCCTAGTGGTGGCTGCAGGCAGAATGTTACGTAACTCTATGGGAGCTGTGTATATCTGTATGTAGTGAGCTCCCCCTAGTGGTGGCTGCAGGCAGCAGAATGTTATCATGTAACTCTATGGGAGCTGTATATATCTGTATGTAGTGAGCTCCCCCTAGTGGTGGCTGCAGGCAGCAGAATGTTATCATGTAACTCTATGGGAGCTGTATATATCTGTAGGTAGTGAGCTCCTCCTAGTGGTGGCTGCAGGCAGCAGAATGTTATCATGTAACTCTATGGGAGCTGTATATATCTGTATGTAGTGAGCTCCCTCTAGTGGTCGCTGCAGGTAGCAGAATGTTATCATGTAACGCTATAGGAGCGGCCGTAGATTTGCACTAAAATTTATGTAGTTTTCTGGCGTAAATTATAATAAATGTGTCGAGCCCACCCCTTTTTCAAAGCCACGCCTCTCTTTCCGCAAAAGTGCCAAATGCGGCGTAAAAACGTCAAAAATCGCATTGTGTGCTTTGGACCCTTTCGCAACTTTACTACGCCAGAAAACTGTTGTATAAATGTTAATAAATTCCCCCATATGTCTCTGTGTGAGGGATTTCCCCCCTATAAAGATTTATTAATTAGAATCGATTTTTGGACAGATTTAGATGTATTGAAATAATTTAAAGTCACAGTACTAGAAATAACAATATAATAGACTCTTTAACCCCTTAAAGGGCCGGTGTCCAGTCTAATGTAAATAAAGCTTCATCACTGTATATAGGAGATATGGGACTCACAGGGGGTCTGGGCAGTACTCCGGTTGTGGGAGACGTCTTCCCCTGTACAGGTATCTGGTAATATCATATGGATCCACATCTGGATATGGGGGAGCTCCTCGTGTCATCAGCTCCCACAGCAGCACCCCAAAAGACCACTGGAAGGAAAAATATATACAGGGGTCATTCATTATGGCATACAATCTGCCCCCCTTTCCCTGGTCTTCCTGCCCTCTCACCACGTCACTCTTTGTGGTGAATTTCTGGGTCTGTAGACTCTCCAGCGCCATCCATTTCACCGGCAATCGTGCGTTCTTATGGCGCCGGACGCTGTAATATTCTTTATCAAACACGTCCCGAGCGAGGCCAAAATCGGCCACCTTCACCTTATACATCTCATCGAGCCTGGAAGACACAGAGAACCTGTCACGACGCTACCTGGGGGGTCCCCACGTGGAGGGGGGTAATAATATCACGGGTTATAACCCGGACCCCGAGCTCCGTCACTCACATGCAGTTCCGGGCGGCCAGGTCTCTGTGCACAAACTTCCTCTGTGCTAAATATTCCATCCCCCGGGAAACCTGCAGCCCGAAGCCGACCAGATCCTTCACTGTGGGACTCTGCGTGGAGACAGACACGGCCCCGTATCATTATCACCCCTATAATGGTGACCCCCCAGGGCGGGCTCTAGTAACAGACAAGCACTCACCCGATCCTCGCTGCGGATGAAGTGTCTCAGGTCCCCGTGTGACATATACGGGAGGACGACCAGTGGGAGACCCTCCCGCGGCAGAAATATCCCAATGAGGGACAGGACGTGGAGGTGATGAAATTCCTTCATCAGGATCCCCTCCCGGAGGAACTCCTCCACCTCCTCCACATCAGTGATCCCTACAGGACACACGAAATCAATGAAACCTACAAAACAACTGTAAATCCTTCACTCATATCAAGTCTTATACTCCAGTCACAGCCAGAGCTGCACTCACTATTCTGTGGTTACATCATGTCTTATACACCAGTCACAGTCAGAGCTGCACTCACTATTCTGCGGTTATGTCATGTCTTATACTCTAGTCACAGTCAGAGCTGCACTCACTATTCTGCAGTTACATCATGTCTTATACTCCAGTCTCAGCCAGAGCTGCACTCACTATTCTGCAGTTACGTCATGTCTTATACTCCAGTCACAGTCAGAGCTGCACTCACTATTCTGCGCTACGTCATGTCTTATACTCCAATCACAGCCAGAGCTGCACTCACTATTCTGCGGTTACGTCATGTCTTATACTCCAGTCACATCCAGAGCTGCACTCACTATTCTGCGGTTACGTCATGTCTTATACTCCAGTCTCAGTCAGAGCTGCAGTCACTATTCTGCAGTTACATCAAGTCTTATACTCCAGTCACATCCAGAGCTGTCTTTATCTGACCTTCCCTCATGTCACTCTTATCTACACTGTCTGTCCGATGCAAATTCTGCTGTGGTGCATTGTGGAACTTGAAGCACTTACACCAAGCTCTGTATAGTAGTCGGATGTAGCATCCCGCTATGCATTATGGGTTTTCAGATCTTATGGGGGGAGTCCGCACAGTGCTGATCAATTTTAAGTAGCAGCCATTAGAATATTAAGTGCAGCTCTGACTGTGACTGGAGTATAAGATGTAACTGTGGATCAGTACAGGATTCGTTACTCTCTGCTGTTGTCCTTACTGTTCAGGGACTTGACAGCGCAGTGCAGCTCCTGGCCGTCCTCATCAATGTACGTTCCATGGTAAACGCTCCCAAAATGACCTGAGGAGGCAAAGAAGGGACATGAGAGTCCTGGACACTGAGGGGGCGGCACGTTTACAATCAGCGGGTCGGGCGGACATCGTACCAACCCCCGAAGAACAATAATACCCACTATTGACCTGATGAAGTGTCCCTCAGGAGACTGGACATTGCTGGTCCCATGGGCCCCCCTCACCCAATCAGGAGAGCCAAGTGGGGTCACATGACTCCCAGGAAACAGGAAGTGGCGGAGTTACATTGCGTGATTGACAGGACAGGGAGTTATTTCAGGCGGGGGGGGGGGGGGGCATTTACTTCCGCCAGTTCATTACATAATCTTTAAGGTTCGCCATTTGCCGCCACGTTAGTGTCGCCGGTCGTCGCGCTCTACAAGGTCTGACCTTTGCCAATTATTCGGTCGCGGTGTGTGATCAGACGGTTCTCCGGGATCAGGACGTCCTTCACTTCATCCAGCAGCTCCGGCCTCAGGTTATCAAGGAGACTGGTGAGCAGGAGCGGCGTGGATCCGGCCCCGATGCTGCCGGCAGAGTACAGGCCGCCGCGGTACGACACTCCTCCGGAACTGCCGCTCGGTATATCTAAGAGGAGAAAATTCACACAATTTTATTGGTGGCCGTTACGTTGCCCTCCGGTTGTCACCCAGCTTTCTGAAACCCCCGAATGACACACTGAAAATCAAACACAGTCATCACGCCGTGCGTCCGGTCATTTATGCAGAGTGAACGCCATTACTCCGGCGGCGGCGGCGTTCTTGTGGATCAGATACAGTGAACACTTACACGACTCCCTGTAGTCGCCATGAGGAAAAGGGACCGGAGAGACGGCGGTTCCTCGGTTATTATTCGCCAGTAATTCCAGGTTTTCCGTTACTGTAAATAAGTAAGAGGCAGGTTATACCGGACGCTCGTGCTTGCCGCGTCACGCCAGTCATGGTCGCCGTCCGCTCGTCTCACCTTTCTTCTTTTTTTTCTTTCTTTGTTTTAATAGAAGGAAAATTAAAACTGCAGCAACCAGTAAGGAGGCGACCGACCCCAGCGCGATCCCCAGTACGGGGTCCAGCAGATTAACGACAACCACACGTCCCAAATCCGTGCAGACACCGTCCACGCAAACCTGGCGACCGGATATAGGTATAAGACCAAGGACAGGACACAGGAAGCCACGTTCACTGACAGGGAGGTCACATTCACTGACAGGGAGGTCACATTCACTGACAGGGAGGTCACATTCACTGACAGGGAGGTCACATTCACTGACAGGGAGGTCACATTTACTGACAGGACACAGGAAGCCACATTCACTGACAGGGAGGTCACATTCACTGACAGGACACGGGAGGCCACGTTCAGTGACAGGACGCAGGAGGTTACATTCACTGACAGGACACAGGAGGTAAACATTCACTGACAGGACACGGGAGGCCACGTTCACTTACAGGACACGGGAGGCCACGTTCACTGACAGGACACGGGAGGCCACGTTCACTGACAGGACACGGGAGGCCACGTTCACTGACAGGACACGGGAGGCCACGTTCACTGACAGGACACGGGAGGCCACGTTCACTGACGACACGGGAGGCCACGTTCACTGACAGGGTGGTTACATTCACTGACAGGACGCAGGAGGTCACATTCACTGACATGAAGGTTAGGTATAGACACGGACAGGTAAGAGCGGTTTGGTATGGTTGGGACACGACGCTGTACCTGGACGAGCGCCCCCTTTGACGGGATGACCACGTCCTTAGGAATCCTGCAGGTGATTTCATTATCCAGGACTTTGGGGTAACACTCTCGTCCGTCCACCGTCATGGAGATATTGAGGCAGTTGTACAACCGAGACAGGAACTTATGCTGGAAGGGGAAAGGTAAAAGTCACCAGAGGGATCAGATCTCCGAACATTATGGAGTAAGACGACGCAGGGGCCATAATGTGATATCATAGGGAAATATGTGAGCTCCTGGGACAGGATGATGGGAGTGATACTTTGTGTGAGATGCAGTCACATCATTACAGGGATCAGAGTCTATCCAAACCTTGTAGTTAAAACCGCAACGAAAACCGCACTAAAATCACGGGAATAACGATGATAGAGGTCGCTTTTACTGCACCTCAATGTCTGAACACACCCCGAGCGCACACCCACCGCCGCCACCACGGAGACCAATATCCCCTCCCCCAGCACACTGGCCGCCATCACCGAGACCAATATCCCCTCCCCCAGCACACCGGCCGCCATCACTGAGACCAATATTCCCTCCCCCAGCACACCGGCCGCCATCACCGAGACCAATATCCCCTCCCCCACCACACCAGCCGCCATCACCAAGACCAATATCCCCTCCCCCACTACACCGGCCGCCATCACCGAGACCAATATCCCCTCCCCCAGCACACCGGCCACCATCACCGAGACCAATATTCCCTCCCCCAGCACACCGGCCGCCATCACCGAGACCAATATCCCTTCCCCCACCACACCAGCCGCCATCACCAAGACAAATATCCCCTCCCCCACTACACCCGCCGCCATCACCGAGACCAATATCCCCTCCCCCAGCACACCCGCCGCCATCACCAAGACCAATATCCCCTCCCCCACCACACCCGCCGCCATCACCGAGACCAATATCCCCTCCCCTAGCACACCCGCCACCATCACCGAGACCAATATCCCCTCCCCCACCACACCCACCGCCATCACCGAGACCAATATCACCTCCCCCACCACACCCGCCGCCATCACCGAGACCAATATCCCCTCCCCCACCACAGCCGCCGCCATCACCGAGACCAATATCCCCTCCCCCAGCATACCCGCTGCCATCACCAAGACCAATATCCCCTCCCCCACCACACCAGCCGCCATCACCAAGACCAACATCCCCTCCCCCACTACACCCGCCGCCATCACCGAGACCAATATCCCCCCCCCCAGCACACCCGCCACCATAACCAAGACCAATATCCCCTCCCCCACCACACCCGCCGCCATCACCGAGACCAATATCCCCTCCCCCAGCACACCCGCCACCATCACCGAGACCAATATCCCCTCCCCCACCACACCCACCGCCATCACCGAGACCAATATCCCCTCCCCCACCACACCCGCCGCCATCACCGAGACCAATATCCCCTCCCCCACCACAGCCGCCGCCATCACCGAGACCAATATCCCCTCCCCCAGCATACCCGCCGCCATCACCGAGACCAATATCCCCTCCCCCGCCACACCCGCCGCCATCACCGAGACCAATATCCCCTCCCCCAGCACACCCGCCGCCATCACCAAGACCAATATCCCCTCCCCCACCACACCCGCCGCCATCACCGAGACCAATATCCCCTCCCCCACTACACCCGCCACCATCACTGAGACCAATATCCCCTCCCCCACCACACCCGCCGCCGCTACCACCACCGAGACCAATATCCCCTCCCCCAGCACACCCGCCATCACCGAGACCAATATCCCCTCCCCCACTACACCCGCCACCATCACTGAGACCAATATCCCCTCCCCCACCACACCCGCCGCCGCCACCACCACCGAGACCAATATCCCCTCCCCCAGCACACCCGCCATCACCGAGACCAATATCCCCTCCCCCAGCACACCCGCCGCCATCACCGAGACCAATATCCCCTCCCCCACTACACCCGCCACCATCACTGAGACCAATATCCCATCCCCCACCACACCCGCCGCCGCCACCACCACCGAGACCAATATCCCCTCCCCCACCACACCCGCCATCACCGAGACCAAATTCCCCTCCCCCACCACACCCGCCGACATCACCGAGACCAATATCCCCTCCGCCACCACACCCGCCGCCAACACCGAGACCAATATCCCCAACCCACCACACCCGCCGCCATCACGAGACCAATATCCCCTCCCCACCACACCCGCCGCCATCACCGAGACCAATATCCCCCCCACCACACCCGCTACCACCACCGAGACCAATATCCCCCCCACCACACCCGCTGCCACCACCGAGACCAATATCCTCTCCCCCACCACACCCGCCGCCATCAGCGAGACAAATATCCCCTCCCCCACCACACCCGCCGCCATCACCGAGACCAATATCCCCTCCCCCACCACACCCGCCGCCATCACCGAGACCAATATCCCCTGCCCCACCACACCCGCCGCCATCACCGAGACCAATATCCCCTCCCCCGCCACACCCGCCGCCATCACCGAGACCAATATCCCCTCCCCCAGCACACCTTCCCGCCATGACCAAGACCAATATCCCCTCCCCCACCACACCCGCCGCCATCACCGAGACCAATATCCCCTCCCCCACCACACCCGCCGCCATCACCGAGACCAATATCCCCTCCCCCACTACACCCGCCACCATCACTGAGACCAATATCCCCTCCCCCACTACACCCGCCGCCGCCGCTACCACCACCGAGACCAATATCCCCTCCCCCAGCACACCCGCCATCACCGAGACCAATATCCCCTCCCCCAGCACACCCGCCGCCATCACCGAGACCAATATCCCCTCCCCCACTACACCCGCCACCATCACTGAGACCAATATCCCATCCCCCACCACACCCGCCGCCGCCACCACCACTGGGACCAATATCCCCTCCCCCAGCACACCCGCCATCACCGAGACCAAATTCCCCTCCACCACCACACCCGCCGCCAACACCGAGACCAATATCCCCAACCCACCACACCCGCCGCCATCACGAGACCAATATCCCCTCCCCACCACACCCGCCGCCATCACCGAGACCAATATCCCCCCCACCACACCCGCTGCCACCACCGAGACCAATATCCTCTCCCCCACCACACCCGCCGCCATCAGCGAGACAAATATCCCCTCCCCCACCACACCCGCCGCCATCACCGAGACCAATATCCCCTCCCCCACCACACCCGCCGCCATCACCGAGACCAATATCCCCTGCCCCACCACACCCGCCGCCACCACCACGGAGACCAATATCCCCTCCCCCACCACACCCGCCTAACTGGTCCTTGTATTTAACATATGAATGGATTTTACTCTCATCAATCAGATTATAAACTCCAGACCTCGGCTGATGGGGAGAGATCCTGGAACAAGGAAGGAAGGTCCCTCCCCAAACCCTAAACCTACATAAAGCCCACCCAACACCACCCCCTACTCTACATCAACCCGAGGACGATCTCCTGCCCCACCCCCAATAAACACAATCACACAGACACGACTCATATACAGGATGACCTTTACTGTAGTAGACCCCTCTACAACCCCCCACCTCATATGTCCCCTCTACAGAACCCCCCCCTCATATGTCCCCTCAACAGACCCCCCCACCCCATATGTCCCCTCTACAGACCCCCCCACCCCATATGTCCCCTCTACAGACCCCCCCACCCCATATGTCCCCTCTACAGACCCCCCCTCCTCACCTGTCCCCTCTACAGACCCCTCCACCTCATATGTCCCCTCTACAGAACCCCCCACCTCATATGTCCCCTCTACAGACCCCCCCCTCCTCACCTATCCCCTCTACAGACCCCTCCACCTCATATGTCCCCTCTACAGACCCCCCCCTCCTCACCTGTCCCCTCTACAGACCCCCCCCTCCTCACCTGTCCCCTCTACAGACCCCCCCCTCCTCACCTGTCCCCTCTACAGACCCCCCCCCCTCCTCACCTGTCCCCTCTACAGACCCCCCTCCTCACCTGTCCCCTCTACAGACCCCCCCCACCTCACCTGTCCCCTCTACAGACCCCCCCCCTCCTCACCTGTCCCCTCTACAGACCCCCCCCTCCTCACCTGTCCCCTCTACAGACCCCCCCCTCCTCACCTGTCCCCTCCACAGACCCCCCTCCTCATATGTCCCAGTAACTTACGTGCGTCTCGATCTCGTTCTCCCCCTTTTTCAGCTGGAATATCTTCTCATCATTTTCAAACGGGTAAATAATGTAATTATTGAAGGAGGTGAAACGTCCGGAGTAATTATAGGAATATCCATCCAGCTCCAGACTCAGGACCCCAAACCAAATCTTATCATCTAATGTGGGGGTGCTGCAGAGGATGCGGTCAGGGGAGAAGGCGCCTTCACAGACCTGCGGAACACAAGGGGTTAATCGCACACTGATAGGACGCGCAGCAGATCTATATATGGGGAGTGTGCAGATTTAGAAGTCCTGGGGACCTCTTCACCCCCAGGTCCGGGAGACTCAATCACCTGCTTCTTCCCTCCATACCAGACCGTCATACTGGACACAGAATCCAGGTTTGAGCCCTGAATAGTCAGCCTGCTCCCCCTGTAGAGAGAAGAGACGGTGAGCAGGAGGCGCCGATATCCCGAGCCGCGACCCGCAGCGATTACTACACCCGAAGCTCCAGCAATGTACAGGAAACAGGTCTGAAACTTTCTAACACACTTTGTTTCAATTTAATTTTCAAGTTCTCTGCTTGCTGTCAGTGGAAACATTCTTGCTCAGATCCATCCTGACCTAGTCCAGCTCAAACTGCTGATGGGTTTGTTATAATGTATCAATGTAGACAATTCTCTGTGAGCTAAACACAACAGCAACACAAATTCTATTGGTCCTAAACACTGGCCGAGAGCTCTTACCTGCACTGATACACTGTAACTAGCTTTCAGCTGTGCGAGCGGGATTAGGTTGGGTTTTCATCCTCTGAATGTGAACAAGAATGTTCCCATTCACTTATGGCAAGCAGTAATCTTAGAAATAGTGAGGAGCTGAAACACAAAGTCTATTAAAAAGTTGAAGAATTATTTCAGGAGACTGGATGGGCGATACGTGTCCGCTGTTTATAGTTAAACCAGATACTGACTCTTTTCTTTGGGATTTATGCCTACATGGTATAAAAAGCAAACATATCACTGAAGAAATGCAGCACACATCCTGTACTGATCCGAAATACAGTCAGTATTATTATACTCCAGAGCAGCACTCACTATTCTGCTGGTGGAGTCACTGTGTACATACATTACATTACTTATCCTGTACTGATCCTGAGTTACATCCTGTATTATACTCCAGAGCTGCACTCACTATTCTGCTGGTGGAGTCACTGTGTACATACATTACATTACTTATCCTGTACTGATCCTGAGTTACATCCTGTATTATACTCCAGAGCTGCACTCACTATTCTGCTGGTGGAGTCACTGTGTACATACATTACATTACTTATCCTGTACTGATCCTGAGTTACATCCTGTATTATACCCCAGAGCTGCACTCACTATTCTGCTGGTGGTGTCACTGTGTACATACATTACTTATCCTGTACTGATCCTGAGTTATATCCTGTATTATACCCCAGAGCTGCACTCACTATTCTGCTGGTGGAGTCACTGTGTACATACATTACTTATCCTGTACTGATCCTGAGTTACATCCTGTATTATACTACAGAGCTGCACTCATTATTCTGCTGCTGGAGTCACTGTATACATACATTACATTACTTATCCTGTACTGATCCTGAGTTACATCCTGTATTATACTCCAGAGCTGCACTCACTATTCTGCTGGTAGAGTCACTGTGTACATACATTACTTATCCCGTACTGATCCTGAGTTACATCCTGTATTATACTCCAGAGCTGCACTCACTATTCTGCTGGTGGAGTCACTGTGTACATACATTACATTACTTATCCTGTACTGATCCTGAGTTACATCCTGTATTATACTCCAGAGCTGCACTCACTATTCTGCTGGTAGAGTCACTGTGTACATACATTACTTATCCCGTACTGATCCTGAGTTACATCCTGTATTATACTCCAGAGCTGCACTCATTATTCTGCTGCTGGAGTCACTGTATACATACATTACATTACTTATCCTGTACTGATCCTGAGTTATATCCTGTATTATACTCCAGAGCTGCACTCACTATTCTGCTGGTGGAGTCACTGTGTACATACATTACATTACTTATCCTGTACTGATCCTGAGTTACATCCTGTATTATACTCCAGAGCTGCGCTCACTATTCTGCTGGTGGAATCACTGTGTACATACATTACATTACTTATCCTGTACTGATCCTGAGATATATCCTGTATTATACCCCAGAGCTGCACTCACTATTCTGCTGGTGGAGACACTGTGTACATACATTACATTACTTATCCTGTACTGATCCTGAGTTATATCCTGTATTATACTCCAGAGCTGCACTCACTATTCTGCTGGTGGAGTCACTGTGTACATACATTACATTACTTATCCTGTACTGATCCTGAGTTACATCCTGTATTATACTCCAGAGCTGCACTCACTATTCTGCTGGTAGAGTCACTGTGTACATACATTACTTATCCCGTATTGATCCTGAGTTACATCCTGTATTATACTCCAGAGCTGCACTCACTATTCTGCTGGTGGAGTCACTGTGTAAATACATTACATTACTTATCCTGTACTGATCCTGAGTTATATCCTGTATTATACTCCAGAGCTGCACTCACTATTCTGCTGGTGGAGTCACTGTGTACATACATTACATTACTTATCCTGTACTGATCCTGAGTTACATCCTGTATTATACTCCAGAGCTGCGCTCACTATTCTGCTGGTGGAATCACTGTGTACATACATTACATTACTTATCCTGTACTGATCCTGAGATATATCCTGTATTATACTCCAGAGCTGCACTCACTATTCTGCTGGTGGAGTCACTGTGTACATACATTACTTATCCTGTTCTGATCCTGAGTTACATACTGTATTATACTCCAGAGCTGCACTCACTATTCTGCTGGTGGAGTCACTGTGTACATACATTACTTATCCTGTACTGATCCTGAGTTACATCCTGTATTATACTCCAGAGCTGCACTCACTATTCTGCTAGTGGAGTCACTGTGTACATACATGACATTACTTATCCTGTACTGATCCGGAGTTATATCCTGTATTATGCTCCAGAGCTGCACTCACTATTCTGCTAGTGGAGTCACTGTGTACATACATGACATTACTTATCCTGTACTGTTCCTGAGTTATATCCTGTATTATACTCCAGAGCTGTACTCACTATTCTGCTAGTGGAGTCACTGTGTACATACATTACTTATCCCGTACTGATCCTGAGTTACATCCTGTATTATACTCCAGAGCTGCACTCATTATTCTGCTGCTGGAGTTACTGTGTACATACATTACATTACTTATCCTGCACTGATCCGCAGTTACATCCTGTATTATACTCCAGAGCTGCACTCACTATTCTGCTGGTGGTCACTGTGTACATACATTACATTACTTATCCTGTACTGATCCTGAGTTACATCCTGTATTATACTCCAGAGCTGCGCTCACTATTCTGCTGGGGGAGTCACTGTGTACATACATTACATTACTTATCCTGTACTGATCCTGAGATATATCCTGTATTATACTCCAGAGCTGCACTCACTATTCTGCTGGTGGAGTCACTGTGTACATACATTACATTACTTATCCTGTACTGATCCTGAGTTACATCCTGTATTATACTCCAGAGCTGCGCTCACTATTCTGCTGGTGGAATCACTGTGTACATACATTACATTACTTATCCTGTACTGATCCTGAGATATATCCTGTATTATACCCCAGAGCTGCACTCACTATTCTGCTGGTGGAGACACTGTGTACATACATTACATTACTTATCCTGTACTGATCCTGAGTTATATCCTGTATTATACTCCAGAGCTGCACTCACTATTCTGCTGGTGGAGTCACTGTGTACATACATTACATTACTTATCCTGTACTGATCCTGAGTTACATCCTGTATTATACTCCAGAGCTGCACTCACTATTCTGCTGGTAGAGTCACTGTGTACATACATTACTTATCCCGTATTGATCCTGAGTTACATCCTGTATTATACTCCAGAGCTGCACTCACTATTCTGCTGGTGGAGTCACTGTGTAAATACATTACATTACTTATCCTGTACTGATCCTGAGTTATATCCTGTATTATACTCCAGAGCTGCACTCACTATTCTGCTGGTGGAGTCACTGTGTACATACATTACATTACTTATCCTGTACTGATCCTGAGTTACATCCTGTATTATACTCCAGAGCTGCGCTCACTATTCTGCTGGTGGAATCACTGTGTACATACATTACATTACTTATCCTGTACTGATCCTGAGATATATCCTGTATTATACTCCAGAGCTGCACTCACTATTCTGCTGGTGGAGTCACTGTGTACATACATTACTTATCCTGTTCTGATCCTGAGTTACATACTGTATTATACTCCAGAGCTGCACTCACTATTCTGCTGGTGGAGTCACTGTGTACATACATTACTTATCCTGTACTGATCCTGAGTTACATCCTGTATTATACTCCAGAGCTGCACTCACTATTCTGCTAGTGGAGTCACTGTGTACATACATGACATTACTTATCCTGTACTGATCCGGAGTTATATCCTGTATTATGCTCCAGAGCTGCACTCACTATTCTGCTAGTGGAGTCACTGTGTACATACATGACATTACTTATCCTGTACTGTTCCTGAGTTATATCCTGTATTATACTCCAGAGCTGTACTCACTATTCTGCTAGTGGAGTCACTGTGTACATACATTACTTATCCCGTACTGATCCTGAGTTACATCCTGTATTATACTCCAGAGCTGCACTCATTATTCTGCTGCTGGAGTTACTGTGTACATACATTACATTACTTATCCTGTACTGATCCGCAGTTACATCCTGTATTATACTCCAGAGCTGCACTCACTATTCTGCTGGTGGTCACTGTGTACATACATTACATTACTTATCCTGTACTGATCCTGAGTTACATCCTGTATTATACTCCAGAGCTGCGCTCACTATTCTGCTGGGGGAGTCACTGTGTACATACATTACATTACTTATCCTGTACTGATCCTGAGATATATCCTGTATTATACTCCAGAGCTGCACTCACTATTCTGCTGGTGGAGTCACTGTGTACATACATTACATTACTTATCCTGTACTGATCCTGAGTTACATCCTGTATTATACCCCAGAGCTGCACTCACTATTCTGCTGGTGGAGACACTGTGTACATACATTACATTACTTATCCTGTACTGATCCTGAATTATGCTCCTGAGCTGCACTCACTATTCTGCTGGAGGAGTCACTGTGTACATACATTACATTACATTACTTATCCTGTACTGATCCTGAGTTATATCCTGAATTATGCTCCAGAGCTGCACTCACTATTCTGCTGGAGGAGTCACTGTGTACATACATTACATTACATTACTTATCCTGTACTGATCCTGAGTTACATCCTGTATTATACTCCAGAGCTGCACTCACTATTCTACTGGTGGAGTCACTGTGTACATACATTACTTATCCTGTACTGATCCTGAGTTACATCCTGTATTATACTCCAGAGCTGCAGTCACTATTCTGCTGGTGGAGTCACGGTATACATACATTGCATTACTTATCCTCTACTGATCCTGAGTTACATCCTGTATTATACCCCAGAGCTGCACTCACTATTCTGCTGGTGGAGTCACTGTGTACATACATTACATTACTTATCCTGTACTGATCCTGAGTTATATCCTGTGTTATACTCCAGAGCTGCACTCACTATTCTGCTGGTGGAGTCACTGTGTACATACATTACATTACTTATCCTGTACTGATCCGGAGTTACATCCTGTATTATACTCCAGAGCTGCACTCACTATTCTGCTGGTGGAGACACTGTGTACATACATTACTTATCCTGTACTGATCCTGAGTTATATCCTGTATTATACTCCAGAGCTGCACTCACTATTCTGCCTGTGGAGTCACTGTGTACATACATTACATTACTTATCCTGTACTGATCCTGTGTTACATCTTGTATGATACTCCAGAGCTGCACTCACTAGTCCGCAGCTTCAGAGCAGAAATCTCCGAGCATTCCCTGCTTGTTCAGTGTCTTCACAGTACTTGTTCTGGTGATTTGCATTCTGGGAAGTGTTTTCTTTACACCCTGTTGCAATGTATGTGCCTATTACTCAATTTGTAGAACATATCTCACCGGCTCAGGCTGCAGTTGGGTTGGATACTTTGGACGACTGGGTTTGGCTTGTAGGTGAAGGACTGGGGGTGAGGGGTCCGAGCGTTGTCCAACCATAATACGATGTCTGCGAGTCCCAGGGAAGAGCTCGGAGGGGAGACGCAGCACAGGTCAGCGGCTGGACAGGAGCTGAAGGGCAGAATCAGGTCAGATATCAGTAGGTAACGTACAGGTCCAGCTCTCCACCACCACATACAGCACTACGACCAGGCCGAGACCCTGTCCCACCACTCACAGGTTGTACACAATGCATTCCGAGTCCCCGATGTACACGCGCCGACTCTGTCCCGCCATCAAGTTCTGACCTTTTAAAGTTAGACGAGATCCTCCAGTCAAAGGTCCGAAAGACGGAGACACAGATGTAAGAAGCGGCTCCTGGTGGGAAAAAAAAGGATTAGGAAGCAGCGTCCCCAGATGACCCCATGCCCCGGCCTTGACCCCTTCATCCTCGGACCATCTATTCCCTGACCCCACTCTTATTGGACTATCCGTTCTTCTTGTTTATGGGCCACACGTTCCGGGACCGCTGCCTTCAGGACTCTTCACCCCCGCACCCTCAGGTCCCCACTTTCCTGCCCTCTGCCTCATCGGCCATATTTCTCCTGGACTTCTCATTTTATCTCAGGGACCACCTAGTATTGTCCATTCCGGTCAGTCCCATCATCCGCTCCGCTGACCTCTGACCCCCCGGGACATTTTATATCTGGTGCAAGTTTTGCGCCGTATAATCTGGAATTCATTCCTTACCACGAAGTTGAACCCGCCAACCGTGGCGCTGCCATCCACGTAGTATGCGACATTCTTCAGATTTTCCTTAATTGTTACAATGACGTCAGCGGGAGACGCAGCGTTCGGGGGACCCTCGTTCTGTAAGGTGCACACCAGACTGCAAAGACAAGAAGTCCAATGAGACCCCGAAACCCAGAGCCTGGCCCCAGCACTGAGAAGCGGCTGCCTGTCCTTACCTCTTGCTGCTACTCTTCTCCAGGTCCACAGAGCAGCGCCGCGACCCCACATACACCCGGTGAGTCTCCGCCGTGATCTGCGCATTGGGCGGCTCATTATAAACATTATAGGATTGGAAATCTCTCCCACAAATGGTGATGGTCGTCCCACCGGTCAGAGGAGCCAATCTGGGATAAAACTGCAGGAGAAAAATATGATGAACGGACTGTGACCCGCGAGGAGACTGTCAGTAAGGTGGTCAGGACAGGCACACTGATAGTCCCCAACAAAGAGGTTCATAACCAACACCCGTCCATGAACCCGAGAGGACACATCATGGCGGCCGCCGCTGTCAGAGTGGACTGATGGTCGGACCTGCCCCATCTCCCGGCTTCACGCAGGATTCATAGGATTTTCACAAAATGTGTCCTTTTTTTCTGCTGTTTTCCATTGCGAGCAGAGGTCGGCGGCCGTCATCTGACATCCATTACCAACATCAGTAGTCCCAGGACAGGAGCCTCATCCTGCCATCTCCGGGACCAGGTCACATAATCAGCCATGTTTGTTGCCCCTGGTTACCACGCAATGATTATAGGGGGCAGCGCTGTAATAATGTGATAATGTACGGACGCTCCTTACATCGGTGATTATAGGGGGCCGCGCTGTAATAATGTGATAATGTACAGACGCTCCTTACATCGGTGATTATAGGGGGCAGCGCTGTAATAATGTGATAATGTACGGACGCTCCTTACATCGGTGATTATAGGGGGCAGCGCTGTAATAATGTGATAATGTACAGACGCTCCTTACATCGGTGATTATAGGGGGCAGCGCTGTAATAATGTGATAATGTACAGACGCTCCTTACATCGGTGATTATAGGGGGCAGCGCTGTAATAATGTGATAATGTACGGACGCTCCTTACATCGGTGATTATAGGGGGCAGCGCTGTAATAATGTGATAATGTACAGATGCTCCTTACATCGGTGATTATAGGGGGCAGCGCTGTAATAATGTGATAATGTACAGACGCTCCTTACATCAGTGATTATAGGGGGCAGCGCTGTAATAATGTGATAATGTACGGACGCTCCTTACATCGGTGATTATAGGGGGCCGCGCTGTAATAATGTGATAATGTACAGACGCTCCTTACATCGGTGATTATAGGGGGCAGCGCTGTAATAATGTGATAATGTACGGACGCTCCTTACATCGGTGATTATAGGGGGCAGCGCTGTAATAATGTGATAATGTACAGACGCTCCTTACATCGGTGATTATAGGGGGCAGCGCTGTAATAATGTGATAATGTACAGACGCTCCTTACATCGGTGATTATAGGGGGCAGCGCTGTAATAATGTGATAATGTACAGACGCTCCTTACATCGGTGATTATAGGCGGCAGCGCTGTAATAATGTGATAATGTACAGACGCTTCTTACATCGGTGATTATAGGCGGCAGCGCTGTAATAATGTGATAATGTACAGACGCTCCTTACATCGGTGATTATAGGGGGCAGCGCTGTAATAATGTGATAATGTACAGACGCTCCTTACATCGGAGATTATAGGGGGCAGCGCTGTAATAATGTGATAATGTACAGACGCTCGTTACATCGGAGATTATAGGGGGCAGCCCTGTAATAATGTGATAATGTACGGACGCTCCTTACATAGGTGATTATAGGGGGCAGCGCTGTAATAATGTGATAATGTACGGACGCTCCTTACATCAGTGATTATAGGCGGCAGCGCTGTAATAATGTGATAATGTACAGACGCTCCTTACATCGGTGATTATAGGGGGCAGCGCTGTAATAATGTGATAATGTACAGACGCTCCTTACATCGGTGATTATAGGGGGCAGCGCTGTAATAATGTGATAATGTACAGACGCTCCTTACATCGGTGATTATAGGGGGCAGCGCTGTAATAATGTGATAATGTACAGACGCTCCTTACATCGGTGATTATAGGGGGCAGCCCTGTAATAATGTGATAATGTACGGACGCTCCTTACATCGGTGATTATAGGCGGCAGCGCTGTAATAATGTGATAATGTACAGACGCTCCTTACATCGGAGATTATAGGCGGCAGCGCTGTAATAATGTGATAATGTACGGACGCTCCTTACATCGGTGATTATAGGCGGCAACGCTGTAATAATGTGATAATGTACGGACGCTCCTTACATCGGTGATTATAGGCGGCAGCGCTGTAATAATGTGATAATGTACGGACGCTCCTTACATCAGTGATTATAGGGGGCAGCGCTGTAATAATGTGATAATGTACAGACGCTCCTTACATCGGTGATTATAGGGGGCAGCGGTGTAATAATGTGATAATGTACGGACGCTCCTTACATCGGAGATTATAGGGGGCAGCGCTGTAATAATGTGATAATGTACAGACGCTCCTTACATCAGTGATTATAGGGGGCAGCGCTGTAATAATGTGATAATGTACAGACGCTCCTTACATCGGTGATTATAGGGGGCAGCGCTGTAATAATGTGATAATGTACAGACGCTCCTTACATCGGTGATTATAGGGGGCAGCGCTGTAATAATGTGATAATGTACAGACGCTCCTTACATCGGTGATTATAGGGGGCAGCGCTGTAATAATGTGATAATGTACGGACGCTCCTTACATCGGAGATTATAGGGGGCAGCGCTGTAATAATGTGATAATGTACAGACACTCCTTACATCGGTGATTATAGGGGGCAGCGCTGTAATAATGTGATAATGTACGGACGCTCCTTACATCGGTGATTATAGGGGGCAGCGCTGTAATAATGTGATAATGTACGGGACGCTCCTTACATCGGAGATTATAGGGGGCAGCGGTGTAATAATGTGATAATGTACAGACGCTCCTTACATCGGTGATTATAGGCGGCAGCGCTGTAATAATGTGATAATGTACAGACGCTCCTTACATCAGTGATTATAGGGGGCAGCGCTGTAATAATGTGATAATGTACGGACTCTTCTTACATCAGTGATTATAGGGGGCAGCGCTGTAATAATGTGATAATGTACAGACGCTCCTTACATCAGTGATTATAGGGGGCAGCGGTGTAATAATGTGATAATGTACGGACGCTCCTTACATCGGTGATTATAGGCGGCAGCGCTGTAATAATGTGATAATGTACGGACGCTCCTTACATCGGTGATTATAGGGGGCAGCGCTGTAATAATGTGATAATGTACAGACGCTCCTTACATCGGAGATTATAGGGGGCAGCGCTGTAATAATGTGATAATGTACAGACACTCCTTACATCGGTGATTATAGGGGGCAGCGCTGTAATAATGTGATAATGTACGGACGCTCCTTACATCGGTGATTATAGGGGGCAGCGCTGTAATAATGTGATAATGTACAGACGCTCCTTACATCGGTGATTATAGGGGGCCGCGCTGTAATAATGTGATAATGTACGGACGCTCCTTACATCGGAGATTATAGGGGGCAGCGCTGTAATAATGTGATAATGTACAGACGCTCCTTACATCGGTGATTATAGGGGGCAGCGCTGTAATAATGTGATAATGTACAGACACTCCTTACATCGGTGATTATAGGGGGCAGCGCTGTAATAATGTGATAATGTACGGGACGCTCCTTACATCGGAGATTATAGGGGGCAGCGCTGTAATAATGTGATAATGTACAGACGCTCCTTACATCGGTGATTATAGGCGGCAGCGCTGTAATAATGTGATAATGTACGGACGCTCCTTACATCGGTGATTATAGGGGGCAGCGCTGTAATAATGTGATAATGTACGGACGCTCCTTACATCGGTGATTATAGGGGGCAGCGCTGTAATAATGTGATAATGTACAGATGCTCCTTACATCGGTGATTATAGGGGGCAGCGCTGTAATAATGTGATAATGTACAGACGCTCCTTACATCGGAGATTATAGGGGGCAGCGCTGTAATAATGTGATAATGTACAGACGCTCCTTACATCGGTGATTATAGGGGGCCGCGCTGTAATAATGTGATAATGTACAGACGCTCCTTACATCGGTGATTATAGGGGGCAGCGCTGTAATAATGTGATAATGTACGGACGCTCCTTACATCAGAGATTATAGGGGGCAGCGCTGTAATAATGTGATAATATACAGACGCTCCTTACATCAGTGATTATAGGGGGGCAGCGCTGTAATAATGTGATAATGTACAGACGCTCCTTACATCGGTGATTATAGGGGGCAGCGGTGTAATAATGTGATAATGTACGGACGCTCCTTACATCGGTGATTATAGGGGGCAGCCCTGTAATAATGTGATAATGTACGGACGCTCCTTACATCGGTGATTATAGGGGGCAGCGGTGTAATAATGTGATAATGTACGGACGCTCCTTACATCGGTGATTATAGGGGGCAGCGCTGTAATAATGTGATAATGTACAGACGCTCCTTACATCGGTGATTATAGGGGGCAGCGCTGTAATAATGTGATAATGTACAGACGCTCCTTACATCGGTGATTATAGGGGGCAGCGCTGTAATAATGTGATAATGTACAGACGCTCCTTACATCGGTGATTATAGGGGGCAGCGCTGTAATAATGTGATAATGTACAGACGCTCCTTACATCGGTGATTATAGGGGGCAGCGCTGTAATAATGTGATAATGTACAGACGCTCCTTACATCAGTGATTATAGGGGGCAGCGCTGTAATAATGTGATAATGTACAGACGCTCCTTACATCGGTGATTATAGGGGGCAGCGCTGTAATAATGTGATAATGTACGGACGCTCCTTACATCGGAGATTATAGGGGGCCGCGCTGTAATAATGTGATAATGTACAGACACTCCTTACATCGGTGATTATAGGCGGCAGCGCTGTAATAATGTGATAATGTACAGACGCTCCTTACATCGGTGATTATAGGGGGCAGCGCTGTAATAATGTGATAATGTACAGACGCTCCTTACATCAGTGATTATAGGGGGCAGCGCTGTAATAATGTGATAATGTACGGACGCTCCTTACATCGGTGATTATAGGGGGCAGCGCTGTAATAATGTGATAATGTACGGACGCTCCTTACATCGGTGATTATAGGCGGCAGCGCTGTAATAATGTGATAATGTACGGACGCTCCTTACATCGGAGATTATAGGGGACAGCGCTGTAATAATGTGATAATGTACGGACGCTCCTTACATCGGAGATTATAGGGGGCAGCGCTGTAATAATGTGATAATGTACAGACGCTCCTTACATCGGAGATTATAGGGGGCAGCGCTGTAATAATGTGATAATGTACGGACGCTCCTTACATCAGTGATTATAGGCGGCAGCGCTGTAATAATGTGATAATGTACAGACGCTCCTTACATCGGTGATTATAGGGGGCAGCGGTGTAATAATGTGATAATGTACAGACGCTTCTTACATCGGTGATTATAGGGGGCAGCGCTGTAATAATGTGATAATGTACGGACTCTTCTTACATCGGAGATTATAGGGGGCAGCGCTGTAATAATGTGATAATGTACAGACGCTCCTTACATCGGTGATTATAGGGGGCAGCGCTGTAATAATGTGATAATGTACGGACGCTCCTTACATCGGTGATTATAGGGGGCAGCCCTGTAATAATGTGATAATGTACAGACGCTCCTTACATCGGTGATTATAGGCGGCAGCGCTGTAATAATGTGATAATGTACAGACGCTCCTTACATCGGTGATTATAGGGGGCAGCGCTGTAATAATGTGATAATGTACGGACGCTCCTTACATCGGTGATTATAGGGGGCAGCGCTGTAATAATGTGATAATGTACGGACGCTCCTTACATCGGTGATTATAGGGGGCAGCGCTGTAATAATGTGATAATGTACAGACGCTCCTTACATCGGTGATTATAGGGGGAAGCGCTGTAATAATGTGATAATGTACAGACGCTCCTTACATCGGTGATTATAGGGGGCAGCGCTGTAATAATGTGATAATGTACGGACGCTCCTTACATCGGTGATTATAGGGGGCAGCGCTGTAATAATGTGATAATGTACAGACGCTCCTTACATCGGAGATTATAGGCGGCAGCGCTGTAATAATGTGATAATGTACGGACGCTCCTTACATCGGTGATTATAGGGGGCAGCGCTGTAATAATGTGATAATGTACAGACGCTCCTTACATCGGAGATTATAGGCGGCAGCGCTGTAATAATGTGATAATGTACGGACGCTCCTTACATCGGTGATTATAGGGGGCAGCGCTGTAATAATGTGATAATGTACGGACGCTCCTTACATCAGTGATTATAGGGGGCCGCGCTGTAATAATGTGATAATGTACAGACGCTCCTTACATCAGTGATTATAGGGGGCAGCGCTGTAATAATGTGATAATGTACGGACGCTCCTTACATCGGAGATTATAGGGGGCAGCGCTGTAATAATGTGATAATGTACAGACGCTCCTTACATCAGTGATTATAGGGGGCAGCGCTGTAATAATGTGATAATGTACGGACGCTCCTTACATCGGTGATTATAGGGGGCAGCGCTGTAATAATGTGATAATGTACGGACGCTCCTTACATCGGTGATTATAGGGGGCAGCGGTGTAATAATGTGATAATGTACAGACGCTCCTTACATCGGTGATTATAGGGGGCAGCCCTGTAATAATGTGATAATGTACGGACGCTCCTTACATCGGTGATTATAGGGGGCAGCCCTGTAATAATGTGATAATGTACAGACGCTCCTTACATCGGTGATTATAGGCGGCAGCGCTGTAATAATGTGATAATGTACGGACGCTCCTTACATCGGTGATTATAGGGGGCCGCGCTGTAATAATGTGATAATGTACAGACGCTCCTTACATCGGTGATTATAGGGGGCAGCGCTGTAATAATGTGATAATGTACGGACGCTCCTTACATCGGTGATTATAGGGGGCAGCGCTGTAATAATGTGATAATGTACGGACGCTCCTTACATCGGTGATTATAGGGGGCAGCGCTGTAATAATGTGATAATGTACGGACGCTCCTTACATCGGTGATTATAGGCGGCAGCGCTGTAATAATGTGATAATGTACAGACGCTCCTTACATCGGTGATTATAGGGGGCAGCGCTGTAATAATGTGATAATGTACAGACGCTCCTTACATCGGTGATTATAGGGGGCAGCGCTGTAATAATGTGATAATGTACAGACGCTCCTTACATCAGTGATTATAGGGGGCAGCGCTGTAATAATGTGATAATGTACGGACGCTCCTTACATCGGTGATTATAGGGGGCAGCGCTGTAATAATGTGATAATGTACGGACGCTCCTTACATCGGTGATTATAGGGGGCAGCGCTGTAATAATGTGATAATGTACAGACGCTCCTTACATCGGTGATTATAGGCGGCAGCGCTGTAATAATGTGATAATGTACGGACGCTCCTTACATCGGTGATTATAGGGGGCCGCGGTGTAATAATGTGATAATGTACAGACGCTCCTTACATCGGTGATTATAGGCGGCAGCGCTGTAATAATGTGATAATGTACAGACGCTCCTTACATCGGAGATTATAGGCGGCAGCGCTGTAATAATGTGATAATGTACAGACGCTCCTTACATCGGTGATTATAGGGGGCAGCCCTGTAATAATGTGATAATGTACAGACGCTCCTTACATCGGTGATTATAGGCGGCAGCGCTGTAATAATGTGATAATGTACGGACGCTCCTTACATCGGTGATTATAGGGGGCAGCCCTGTAATAATGTGATAATGTACAGACGCTCCTTACATCGGTGATTATAGGCGGCAGCGCTGTAATAATGTGATAATGTACGGACGCTCCTTACATCGGAGATTATAGGGGGCAGCGCTGTAATAATGTGATAATGTACAGACGCTCCTTACATCGGTGATTATAGGGGGCAGCGCTGTAATAATGTGATAATGTACAGACGCTCCTTACATCGGTGATTATAGGGGGCAGCGCTGTAATAATGTGATAATGTACGGACGCTCCTTACATCAGTGATTATAGGGGGCAGCGCTGTAATAATGTGATAATGTACGGACGCTCCTTACATCGGTGATTATAGGCGGCAGCGCTGTAATAATGTGATAATGTACGGACGCTCCTTACATCGGTGATTATAGGGGGCAGCGCTGTAATAATGTGATAATGTACAGACGCTCCTTACATCAGTGATTATAGGGGGCAGCGGTGTAATAATGTGATAATGTACGGACGCTCCTTACATCGGAGATTATAGGGGACAGCGCTGTAATAATGTGATAATGTACGGACGCTCCTTACATCAGTGATTATAGGCGGCAGCGCTGTAATAATGTGATAATGTACAGACGCTCCTTACATCGGTGATTATAGGGGGCAGCGCTGTAATAATGTGATAATGTACGGACGCTCCTTACATCGGTGATTATAGGGGGCAGCGCTGTAATAATGTGATAATGTACGGACGCTCGTTACATCGGTGATTATAGGGGGCAGCGCTGTAATAATGTGATAATGTACAGACGCTCCTTACATCGGTGATTATAGGGGGCAGCGGTGTAATAATGTGATAATGTACGGACGCTCCTTACATCGGTGATTATAGGGGGCAGCGGTGTAATAATGTGATAATGTACGGACGCTCCTTACATCGGTGATTATAGGGGGCAGCGCTGTAATAATGTGATAATGTACAGACGCTCCTTACATCGGTGATTATAGGGGGCAGCGCTGTAATAATGTGATAATGTACGGACGCTCCTTACATCGGTGATTATAGGGGGCAGCGCTGTAATAATGTGATAATGTACGGACGCTCCTTACATCGGTGATTATAGGGGGCAGCGCTGTAATAATGTGATAATGTACGGACGCTCCTTACATCGGTGATTATAGGGGGCAGCGCTGTAATAATGTGATAATGTACAGACGCTCCTTACATCGGTGATTATAGGGGGAAGCGCTGTAATAATGTGATAATGTACAGACGCTCCTTACATCGGTGATTATAGGGGGCAGCGCTGTAATAATGTGATAATGTACGGACGCTCCTTACATCGGTGATTATAGGGGGCAGCGCTGTAATAATGTGATAATGTACAGACGCTCCTTACATCGGAGATTATAGGCGGCAGCGCTGTAATAATGTGATAATGTACGGACGCTCCTTACATCGGTGATTATAGGGGGCAGCGCTGTAATAATGTGATAATGTACAGACGCTCCTTACATCGGAGATTATAGGCGGCAGCGCTGTAATAATGTGATAATGTACGGACGCTCCTTACATCGGTGATTATAGGGGGCAGCGCTGTAATAATGTGATAATGTACGGACGCTCCTTACATCAGTGATTATAGGGGGCCGCGCTGTAATAATGTGATAATGTACAGACGCTCCTTACATCAGTGATTATAGGGGGCAGCGCTGTAATAATGTGATAATGTACGGACGCTCCTTACATCGGAGATTATAGGGGGCAGCGCTGTAATAATGTGATAATGTACAGACGCTCCTTACATCAGTGATTATAGGGGGCAGCGCTGTAATAATGTGATAATGTACGGACGCTCCTTACATCGGTGATTATAGGGGGCAGCGCTGTAATAATGTGATAATGTACGGACGCTCCTTACATCGGTGATTATAGGGGGCAGCGCTGTAATAATGTGATAATGTACGGACGCTCCTTACATCAGTGATTATAGGGGGCCGCGCTGTAATAATGTGATAATGTACAGACGCTCCTTACATCAGTGATTATAGGGGGCAGCGCTGTAATAATGTGATAATGTACGGACGCTCCTTACATCGGAGATTATAGGGGGCAGCGCTGTAATAATGTGATAATGTACAGACGCTCCTTACATCAGTGATTATAGGGGGCAGCGCTGTAATAATGTGATAATGTACGGACGCTCCTTACATCGGTGATTATAGGGGGCAGCGCTGTAATAATGTGATAATGTACGGACGCTCCTTACATCGGTGATTATAGGCGGCAGCGCTGTAATAATGTGATAATGTACGGACGCTCCTTACATCGGTGATTATAGGGGGCAGCGCTGTAATAATGTGATAATGTACAGACGCTCCTTACATCAGTGATTATAGGGGGCAGCGGTGTAATAATGTGATAATGTACGGACGCTCCTTACATCGGAGATTATAGGGGACAGCGCTGTAATAATGTGATAATGTACGGACGCTCCTTACATCAGTGATTATAGGCGGCAGCGCTGTAATAATGTGATAATGTACGGACGCTCGTTACATCGGTGATTATAGGGGGCAGCGCTGTAATAATGTGATAATGTACAGACGCTCCTTACATCGGTGATTATAGGGGGCAGCGGTGTAATAATGTGATAATGTACGGACGCTCCTTACATCGGTGATTATAGGGGGCAGCGGTGTAATAATGTGATAATGTACGGACGCTCCTTACATCGGTGATTATAGGGGGCAGCGCTGTAATAATGTGATAATGTACAGACGCTCCTTACATCGGTGATTATAGGGGGCAGCGCTGTAATAATGTGATAATGTACGGACGCTCCTTACATCGGTGATTATAGGGGGCAGCGCTGTAATAATGTGATAATGTACGGACGCTCCTTACATCGGTGATTATAGGGGGCAGCGCTGTAATAATGTGATAATGTACGGACGCTCCTTACATCGGTGATTATAGGGGGCAGCGCTGTAATAATGTGATAATGTACAGACGCTCCTTACATCGGTGATTATAGGGGGAAGCGCTGTAATAATGTGATAATGTACAGACGCTCCTTACATCGGTGATTATAGGGGGCAGCGCTGTAATAATGTGATAATGTACGGACGCTCCTTACATCGGTGATTATAGGGGGCAGCGCTGTAATAATGTGATAATGTACAGACGCTCCTTACATCGGAGATTATAGGCGGCAGCGCTGTAATAATGTGATAATGTACGGACGCTCCTTACATCGGTGATTATAGGGGGCAGCGCTGTAATAATGTGATAATGTACAGACGCTCCTTACATCGGAGATTATAGGCGGCAGCGCTGTAATAATGTGATAATGTACGGACGCTCCTTACATCGGTGATTATAGGGGGCAGCGCTGTAATAATGTGATAATGTACGGACGCTCCTTACATCAGTGATTATAGGGGGCCGCGCTGTAATAATGTGATAATGTACAGACGCTCCTTACATCAGTGATTATAGGGGGCAGCGCTGTAATAATGTGATAATGTACGGACGCTCCTTACATCGGAGATTATAGGGGGCAGCGCTGTAATAATGTGATAATGTACGGACGCTCCTTACATCAGTGATTATAGGGGGCAGCGCTGTAATAATGTGATAATGTACGGACGCTCCTTACATCGGTGATTATAGGGGGCAGCGCTGTAATAATGTGATAATGTACGGACGCTCCTTACATCGGTGATTATAGGGGGCAGCGGTGTAATAATGTGATAATGTACAGACGCTCCTTACATCGGTGATTATAGGGGGCAGCCCTGTAATAATGTGATAATGTACGGACGCTCCTTACATCGGTGATTATAGGGGGCAGCCCTGTAATAATGTGATAATGTACAGACGCTCCTTACATCGGTGATTATAGGCGGCAGCGCTGTAATAATGTGATAATGTACGGACGCTCCTTACATCGGTGATTATAGGGGGCCGCGCTGTAATAATGTGATAATGTACAGACGCTCCTTACATCGGTGATTATAGGGGGCAGCGCTGTAATAATGTGATAATGTACAGACGCTCCTTACATCGGTGATTATAGGGGGCAGCGCTGTAATAATGTGATAATGTACAGACGCTCCTTACATCGGTGATTATAGGGGGCAGCGCTGTAATAATGTGATAATGTACAGACGCTCCTTACATCAGTGATTATAGGGGGCAGCGCTGTAATAATGTGATAATGTACGGACGCTCCTTACATCGGTGATTATAGGGGGCAGCGCTGTAATAATGTGATAATGTACGGACGCTCCTTACATCGGTGATTATAGGGGGCAGCCCTGTAATAATGTGATAATGTACAGACGCTCCTTACATCGGTGATTATAGGCGGCAGCGCTGTAATAATGTGATAATGTACGGACGCTCCTTACATCGGAGATTATAGGGGGCAGCGCTGTAATAATGTGATAATGTACAGACGCTCCTTACATCGGTGATTATAGGGGGCAGCGCTGTAATAATGTGATAATGTACAGACGCTCCTTACATCGGTGATTATAGGGGGCAGCGCTGTAATAATGTGATAATGTACGGACGCTCCTTACATCAGTGATTATAGGGGGCAGCGCTGTAATAATGTGATAATGTACGGACGCTCCTTACATCGGTGATTATAGGCGGCAGCGCTGTAATAATGTGATAATGTACGGACGCTCCTTACATCGGTGATTATAGGGGGCAGCGCTGTAATAATGTGATAATGTACAGACGCTCCTTACATCAGTGATTATAGGCGGGCAGCGGTGTAATAATGTGATAATGTACGGACGCTCCTTACATCGGAGATTATAGGGGACAGCGCTGTAATAATGTGATAATGTACGGACGCTCCTTACATCAGTGATTATAGGCGGCAGCGCTGTAATAATGTGATAATGTACGGACGCTCGTTACATCGGTGATTATAGGGGGCAGCGCTGTAATAATGTGATAATGTACAGACGCTCCTTACATCGGTGATTATAGGGGGCAGCGGTGTAATAATGTGATAATGTACGGACGCTCCTTACATCGGTGATTATAGGGGGCAGCGGTGTAATAATGTGATAATGTACGGACGCTCCTTACATCGGTGATTATAGGGGGCAGCGCTGTAATAATGTGATAATGTACAGACGCTCCTTACATCGGTGATTATAGGGGGCAGCGCTGTAATAATGTGATAATGTACGGACGCTCCTTACATCGGTGATTATAGGGGGCAGCGCTGTAATAATGTGATAATGTACAGACGCTCCTTACATCGGTGATTATAGGGGGCAGCGGTGTAATAATGTGATAATGTACAGACGCTCCTTACATCGGTGATTATAGGGGGCCGCGGTGTAATAATGTGATAATATACAGACGCTCCTTACATCGGTGATTATAGGGGGCAGCCCTGTAATAATGTGATAATGTACAGACGCTCCTTACATCGGTGATTATAGGGGGCAGCGCTGTAATAATGTGATAATGTACAGACGCTCCTTACATCAGTGATTATAGGGGGCAGCGCTGTAATAATGTGATAATGTACGGACGCTCCTTACATCGGTGATTATAGGCGGCAGCGCTGTAATAATGTGATAATGTACAGACGCTCCTTACATCGGTGATTATAGGGGGCAGCGCTGTAATAATGTGATAATGTACAGACGCTCCTTACATCGGTGATTATAGGGGGCCGCGCTGTAATAATGTGATAATGTACGGACGCTCCTTACATCGGAGATTATAGGGGACAGCGCTGTAATAATGTGATAATGTACGGACGCTCCTTACATCAGTGATTATAGGCGGCAGCGCTGTAATAATGTGATAATGTACAGACGCTCCTTACATCGGTGATTATAGGGGGCAGCGCTGTAATAATGTGATAATGTACAGACGCTCCTTACATCGGTGATTATAGGGGGCAGCGCTGTAATAATGTGATAATGTACGGACGCTCCTTACATCGGTGATTATAGGGGGCAGCGCTGTAATAATGTGATAATGTACAGACGCTCCTTACATCGGTGATTATAGGGGGCAGCGGTGTAATAATGTGATAATGTACAGACGCTCCTTACATCGGTGATTATAGGGGGCCGCGGTGTAATAATGTGATAATATACAGACGCTCCTTACATCGGTGATTATAGGGGGCAGCCCTGTAATAATGTGATAATGTACAGACGCTCCTTACATCGGTGATTATAGGCGGCAGCGCTGTAATAATGTGATAATGTACGGACGCTTCTTACATCGGTGATTATAGGGGGCAGCGCTGTAATAATGTGATAATGTACGGACGCTCCTTACATCGGTGATTATAGGGGGCAGCGCTGTAATAATGTGATAATGTACAGACGCTCCTTACATCGGTGATTATAGGCGGCAGCGCTGTAATAATGTGATAATGTACAGACGCTCCTTACATCGGTGATTATAGGGGGCAGCGCTGTAATAATGTGATAATGTACAGACGCTCCTTACATCGGTGATTATAGGGGGCAGCGCTGTAATAATGTGATAATGTACAGACGCTCCTTACATCGGAGATTATAGGCGGCAGCGCTGTAATAATGTGATAATGTACGGACGCTCCTTACATCGGTGATTATAGGGGGCAGCGCTGTAATAATGTGATAATGTACGGACGCTCCTTACATCGGTGATTATAGGGGGCAGCGCTGTAATAATGTGATAATGTACAGACGCTCCTTACATCGGTGATTATAGGGGGCAGCGCTGTAATAATGTGATAATGTACGGACGCTCCTTACATCGGTGATTATAGGCGGCAGCGCTGTAATAATGTGATAATGTACGGACGCTCCTTACATCGGAGATTATAGGGGGCCGCGCTGTAATAATGTGATAATGTACAGACGCTCCTTACATCGGTGATTATAGGGGGCAGCGCTGTAATAATGTGATAATGTACAGACGCTCCTTACATCGGTGATTATAGGGGGCAGCGCTGTAATAATGTGATAATGTACGGACGCTCCTTACATCGGTGATTATAGGCGGCAGCGCTGTAATAATGTGATAATGTACGGACGCTCCTTACATCGGAGATTATAGGGGGCAGCGCTGTAATAATGTGATAATGTACAGACGCTCCTTACATCGGTGATTATAGGGGGCAGCGGTGTAATAATGTGATAATGTACAGACGCTCCTTACATCGGTGATTATAGGCGGCAGCGCTGTAATAATGTGATAATGTACAGACGCTCCTTACATCGGTGATTATAGGCGGCAGCGCTGTAATAATGTGATAATGTACAGACGCTCCTTACATCGGTGATTATAGGCGGCAGCGGTGTAATAATGTGATAATGTACGGACGCTCCTTACATCGGAGATTATAGGGGGCAGCGCTGTAATAATGTGATAATGTACGGACGCTCCTTACATCGGAGATTATAGGGGGCAGCGCTGTAATAATGTGATAATGTACGGACGCTCCTTACATCGGAGATTATAGGGGGCAGCGCTGTAATAATGTGATAATGTACAGACGCTCCTTACATCGGAGATTATAGGGGGCAGCGCTGTAATAATGTGATAATGTACGGACGCTCCTTACATCAGTGATTATAGGGGGCAGCGCTGTAATAATGTGATAATGTACAGACGCTCCTTACATCGGTGATTATAGGGGGCAGCGCTGTAATAATGTGATAATGTACGGACTCTTCTTACATCGGTGATTATAGGGGGCAGCGCTGTAATAATGTGATAATGTACAGACGCTCCTTACATCGGTGATTATAGGGGGCCGCGCTGTAATAATGTGATAATGTACAGACGCTCCTTACATCGGTGATTATAGGGGGCAGCGGTGTAATAATGTGATAATGTACGGACGCTCCTTACATCGGAGATTATAGGCGGCAGCGCTGTAATAATGTGATAATGTACAGACGCTCCTTACATCGGTGATTATAGGGGGCAGCGGTGTAATAATGTGATAATGTACAGACGCTCCTTACATCGGTGATTATAGGCGGCAGCGCTGTAATAATGTGATAATGTACAGACGCTCCTTACATCGGTGATTATAGGGGGCCGCGCTGTAATAATGTGATAATGTACAGACGCTCCTTACATCGGTGATTATAGGCGGCAGCGCTGTAATAATGTGATAATGTACGGACGCTCCTTACATCGGAGATTATAGGGGGCAGCGCTGTAATAATGTGATAATGTACGGACGCTCCTTACATCGGTGATTATAGGGGGCAGCGCTGTAATAATGTGATAATGTACAGACGCTCCTTACATCAGTGATTATAGGGGGCAGCGCTGTAATAATGTGATAATGTACGGACGCTCCTTACATCGGAGATTATAGGGGGCAGCGCTGTAATAATGTGATAATGTACAGACGCTCCTTACATCGGTGATTATAGGGGGCAGCGCTGTAATAATGTGATAATGTACAGACGCTCCTTACATCGGAGATTATAGGGGGCAGCGCTGTAATAATGTGATAATGTACAGACGCTCCTTACATCGGTGATTATAGGGGGCAGCGCTGTAATAATGTGATAATGTACAGACGCTCCTTACATCGGTGATTATAGGCGGCAGCGCTGTAATAATGTGATAATGTACGGACGCTCCTTACATCGGTGATTATAGGCGGCAGCGCTGTAATAATGTGATAATGTACAGACGCTCCTTACATCGGTGATTATAGGCGGCAGCGCTGTAATAATGTGATAATGTACAGACGCTCCTTACATCGGTGATTATAGGGGGCCGCGCTGTAATAATGTGATAATGTACAGACGCTCCTTACATCGGTGATTATAGGGGGCAGCGCTGTAATAATGTGATAATGTACGGACGCTCCTTACATCGGTGATTATAGGGGGCAGCGCTGTAATAATGTGATAATGTACGGACGCTCCTTACATCGGTGATTATAGGGGGCAGCGCTGTAATAATGTGATAATGTACAGACGCTCCTTACATCGGAGATTATAGGGGGCAGCGCTGTAATAATGTGATAATGTACAGACGCTCCTTACATCGGTGATTATAGGGGGCAGCCCTGTAATAATGTGATAATGTACAGACGCTCCTTACATCGGTGATTATAGGGGGCAGCCCTGTAATAATGTGATAATGTACAGACGCTCCTTACATCGGTGATTATAGGCGGCAGCGCTGTAATAATGTGATAATGTACGGACGCTTCTTACATCGGTGATTATAGGGGGCAGCGCTGTAATAATGTGATAATGTACGGACGCTTCTTACATCGGTGATTATAGGGGGCAGCGCTGTAATAATGTGATAATGTACAGACGCTCCTTACATCGGTGATTATAGGGGGCAGCGCTGTAATAATGTGATAATGTACGGACGCTCCTTACATCGGTGATTATAGGGGGCAGCCCTGTAATAATGTGATAATGTACAGACGCTCCTTACATCGGTGATTATAGGCGGCAGCGCTGTAATAATGTGATAATGTACAGACGCTCCTTACATCGGTGATTATAGGGGGCAGCGCTGTAATAATGTGATAATGTACAGACGCTCCTTACATCGGTGATTATAGGGGGCAGCGCTGTAATAATGTGATAATGTACGGACGCTCCTTACATCGGTGATTATAGGGGGCAGCGCTGTAATAATGTGATAATGTACAGACGCTCCTTACATCGGAGATTATAGGCGGCAGCGCTGTAATAATGTGATAATGTACGGACGCTCCTTACATCGGTGATTATAGGGGGCAGCGCTGTAATAATGTGATAATGTACGGACGCTCCTTACATCGGTGATTAGAGGGGGCAGCGCTGTAATAATGTGATAATGTACAGACGCTCCTTACATCGGTGATTATAGGGGGCAGCGCTGTAATAATGTGATAATGTACGGACGCTCCTTACATCGGTGATTATAGGGGGCAGCGGTGTAATAATGTGATAATGTACAGACGCTCCTTACATCGGTGATTATAGGCGGCAGCGCTGTAATAATGTGATAATGTACGGACGCTCCTTACATCGGTGATTATAGGGGGCCGCGCTGTAATAATGTGATAATGTACAGACGCTCCTTACATCGGTGATTATAGGGGGCAGCGCTGTAATAATGTGATAATGTACAGACGCTCCTTACATCGGTGATTATAGGGGGCAGCGCTGTAATAATGTGATAATGTACAGACGCTCCTTACATCGGTGATTATAGGCGGCAGCGCTGTAATAATGTGATAATGTACAGACGCTCCTTACATCGGTGATTATAGGCGGCAGCGCTGTAATAATGTGATAATGTACGGACGCTCCTTACATCGGTGATTATAGGGGGCAGCGCTGTAATAATGTGATAATGTACAGACGCTCCTTACATCGGTGATTATAGGGGGCAGCGCTGTAATAATGTGATAATGTACGGACGCTCCTTACATCGGTGATTATAGGGGGCAGCGCTGTAATAATGTGATAATGTACAGACGCTTCTTACATCGGTGATTATAGGGGGCAGCGGTGTAATAATGTGATAATGTACGGACGCTCCTTACATCGGTGATTATAGGGGGCAGCGCTGTAATAATGTGATAATGTACGGACGCTCCTTACATCGGTGATTATAGGGGGCAGCGCTGTAATAATGTGATAATGTACAGACGCTCCTTACATCGGTGATTATAGGGGGCAGCGGTGTAATAATGTGATAATGTACAGACGCTCCTTACATCAGTGATTATAGGGGGCAGCGCTGTAATAATGTGATAATGTACGGACGCTCCTTACATCGGTGATTATAGGGGGCAGCGCTGTAATAATGTGATAATGTACGGACGCTCCTTACATCGGTGATTATAGGGGGCCGCGCTGTAATAATGTGATAATGTACGGACGCTCCTTACATCAGTGATTATAGGCGGCAGCGCTGTAATAATGTGATAATGTACGGACGCTCCTTACATCGGTGATTATAGGGGGCAGCGCTGTAATAATGTGATAATGTACAGACGCTCCTTACATCAGTGATTATAGGGGGCAGCGCTGTAATAATGTGATAATGTACGGACGCTCCTTACATCGGTGATTATAGGGGGCAGCGCTGTAATAATGTGATAATGTACAGACGCTCCTTACATCGGTGATTATAGGGGGCCGCGCTGTAATAATGTGATAATGTACGGGACGCTCCTTACATCGGTGATTATAGGGGGCAGCGGTGTAATAATGTGATAATGTACGGACGCTCCTTACATCGGAGATTATAGGGGGCAGCGCTGTAATAATGTGATAATGTACAGACGCTCCTTACATCGGTGATTATAGGGGGCAGCGCTGTAATAATGTGATAATGTACGGACTCTTCTTACATCGGTGATTATAGGGGGCAGCGCTGTAATAATGTGATAATGTACAGACGCTCCTTACATCGGAGATTATAGGCGGCAGCGCTGTAATAATGTGATAATGTACGGACGCTCCTTACATCGGTGATTATAGGGGGCAGCGCTGTAATAATGTGATAATGTACGGACGCTCCTTACATCGGTGATTATAGGCGGCAGCGCTGTAATAATGTGATAATGTACGGACGCTCCTTACATAGGTGATTATAGGGGGCAGCGCTGTAATAATGTGATAATGTACAGACGCTCCTTACATCGGTGATTATAGGGGGCAGCGCTGTAATAATGTGATAATGTACAGACGCTCCTTACATCGGTGATTATAGGGGGCCGCGCTGTAATAATGTGATAATGTACAGACGCTCCTTACATCGGTGATTATAGGGGGCAGCGCTGTAATAATGTGATAATGTACGGACGCTCCTTACATCGGTGATTATAGGGGGCAGCGCTGTAATAATGTGATAATGTACAGACGCTCCTTACATCGGTGATTATAGGCGGCAGCGCTGTAATAATGTGATAATGTACGGACGCTCCTTACATCGGTGATTATAGGCGGCAGCGCTGTAATAATGTGATAATGTACAGACACTCCTTACATCGGTGATTATAGGGGGCAGCCCTGTAATAATGTGATAATGTACGGACGCTCCTTACATCGGTGATTATAGGGGGCAGCCCTGTAATAATGTGATAATGTACGGACGCTCCTTACATCGGTGATTATAGGCGGCAGCGCTGTAATAATGTGATAATGTACAGACGCTCCTTACATCGGTGATTATAGGCGGCAGCGCTGTAATAATGTGATAATGTACAGACGCTCCTTACATCAGTGATTATAGGGGGCAGCGGTGTAATAATGTGATAATGTACGGACGCTCCTTACATCGGAGATTATAGGGGACAGCGCTGTAATAATGTGATAATGTACGGACGCTCCTTACATCGGAGATTATAGGGGGCAGCGCTGTAATAATGTGATAATGTACAGACGCTCCTTACATCAGTGATTATAGGGGGCCGCGCTGTAATAATGTGATAATGTACGGACGCTCCTTACATCGGTGATTATAGGGGGCAGCGGTGTAATAATGTGATAATGTACAGACGTTCCTTACATCGGTGATTATAGGCGGCAGCGCTGTAATAATGTGATAATGTACAGACGCTCCTTACATCGGTGATTATAGGGGGCCGCGGTGTAATAATGTGATAATGTACGGACGCTCCTTACATCGGAGATTATAGGGGGCAGCGCTGTAATAATGTGATAATGTACAGACGCTCCTTACATCGGTGATTATAGGCGGCAGCGCTGTAATAATGTGATAATGTACGGACGCTCCTTACATCGGTGATTATAGGGGGCAGCGCTGTAATAATGTGATAATGTACGGACGCTCCTTACATCGGTGATTATAGGGGGCAGCGCTGTAATAATGTGATAATGTACAGACGCTCCTTACATCGGTGATTATAGGCGGCAGCGCTGTAATAATGTGATAATGTACGGACGCTCCTTACATCGGTGATTATAGGGGGCCGCGCTGTAATAATGTGATAATGTACAGACGCTCCTTACATCGGTGATTATAGGCGGCAGCGCTGTAATAATGTGATAATGTACGGACGCTCCTTACATCGGTGATTATAGGGGGCAGCGCTGTAATAATGTGATAATGTACAGACGCTCCTTACATCGGTGATTATAGGCGGCAGCGCTGTAATAATGTGATAATGTACGGACGCTCCTTACATCGGAGATTATAGGGGGCAGCGCTGTAATAATGTGATAATGTACAGACGCTCCTTACATCGGTGATTATAGGGGGCAGCGCTGTAATAATGTGATAATGTACGGACGCTCCTTACATCGGTGATTATAGGGGGCAGCGCTGTAATAATGTGATAATGTACGGACGCTCCTTACATCGGAGATTATAGGGGGCAGCGCTGTAATAATGTGATAATGTACGGACGCTCCTTACATCGGTGATTATAGGGGGCAGCGCTGTAATAATGTGATAATGTACAGACGCTCCTTACATCGGTGATTATAGGGGGCCGCGCTGTAATAATGTGATAATGTACGGACGCTCCTTACATCGGTGATTATAGGGGGCCGCGGTGTAATAATGTGATAATGTACGGACGCTCCTTACATCGGAGATTATAGGCGGCAGCGCTGTAATAATGTGATAATGTACAGACGCTCCTTACATCGGTGATTATAGGGGGCAGCGCTGTAATAATGTGATAATGTACGGACGCTCCTTACATCGGTGATTATAGGGGGCAGCGCTGTAATAATGTGATAATGTACAGACGCTCCTTACATCGGTGATTATAGGGGGCAGCGCTGTAATAATGTGATAATGTACGGACGCTCCTTACATCGGAGATTATAGGGGGCAGCGCTGTAATAATGTGATAATGTACGGACGCTCCTTACATCAGTGATTATAGGGGGCAGCGCTGTAATAATGTGATAATGTACAGACGCTCCTTACATCGGTGATTATAGGCGGCAGCGCTGTAATAATGTGATAATGTACGGACGCTCCTTACATCGGAGATTATAGGGGGCAGCGCTGTAATAATGTGATAATGTACGGACGCTCCTTACATCAGTGATTATAGGGGGCAGCGCTGTAATAATGTGATAATGTACGGACGCTCCTTACATCGGTGATTATAGGCGGCAGCGCTGTAATAATGTGATAATGTACAGACGCTCCTTACATCGGAGATTATAGGGGGCAGCGCTGTAATAATGTGATAATGTACAGACGCTCCTTACATCAGTGATTATAGGGGGCAGCGCTGTAATAATGTGATAATGTACAGACGCTCCTTACATCGGAGATTATAGGGGGCAGCGCTGTAATAATGTGATAATGTACAGACGCTCCTTACATCGGTGATTATAGGGGGCAGCGCTGTAATAATGTGATAATGTACAGACGCTCCTTACATCGGAGATTATAGGGGGCAGCGCTGTAATAATGTGATAATGTACGGACGCTCCTTACATCAGTGATTATAGGGGGCAGCGCTGTAATAATGTGATAATGTACAGACGCTCCTTACATCGGAGATTATAGGGGGCAGCGCTGTAATAATGTGATAATGTACAGACGCTCCTTACATCGGAGATTATAGGGGGCAGCGCTGTAATAATGTGATAATGTACGGACGCTCCTTACATCAGTGATTATAGGGGGCAGCGCTGTAATAATGTGATAATGTACGGACGCTCCTTACATCGGTGATTATAGGGGGCAGCGCTGTAATAATGTGATAATGTACGGACGCTCCTTACATCGGTGATTATAGGGGGCAGCGGTGTAATAATGTGATAATGTACGGACGCTCCTTACATCGGTGATTATAGGGGGCAGCCCTGTAATAATGTGATAATGTACAGACGCTCCTTACATCGGAGATTATAGGCGGCAGCGCTGTAATAATGTGATAATGTACGGACGCTCCTTACATCGGTGATTATAGGGGGCAGCGCTGTAATAATGTGATAATGTACGGACGCTCCTTACATCGGTGATTATAGGGGGCAGCGGTGTAATAATGTGATAATGTACAGACGTTCCTTACATCGGTGATTATAGGGGGCAGCGGTGTAATAATGTGATAATGTACAGACGCTCCTTACATCGGTGATTATAGGGGGCAGCGCTGTAATAATGTGATAATGTACGGACGCTCCTTACATCGGTGATTATAGGGGGCAGCGCTGTAATAATGTGATAATGTACAGACGCTCCTTACATCGGTGATTATAGGCGGCAGCGCTGTAATAATGTGATAATGTACAGACGCTCCTTACATCGGAGATTATAGGGGGCAGCGCTGTAATAATGTGATAATGTACGGACGCTCCTTACATCAGTGATTATAGGGGGCAGCGCTGTAATAATGTGATAATGTACGGACGCTCCTTACATCGGAGATTATAGGGGGCAGCGCTGTAATAATGTGATAATGTACGGACGCTCCTTACATCAGTGATTATAGGGGGCAGCGCTGTAATAATGTGATAATGTACAGACGCTCCTTACATCGGTGATTATAGGGGGCAGCGCTGTAATAATGTGATAATGTACAGACGCTCCTTACATCGGTGATTATAGGCGGCAGCGCTGTAATAATGTGATAATGTACGGGACGCTCCTTACATCAGAGATTATAGGGGGCAGCGCTGTAATAATGTGATAATGTACAGACGCTCCTTACATCGGAGATTATAGGCGGCAGCGCTGTAATAATGTGATAATGTACGGACGCTCCTTACATCGGTGATTATAGGGGGCAGCGCTGTAATAATGTGATAATGTACGGACGCTCCTTACATCGGTGATTATAGGGGGCAGCGGTGTAATAATGTGATAATGTACAGACGTTCCTTACATCGGTGATTATAGGGGGCAGCGGTGTAATAATGTGATAATGTACAGACGCTCCTTACATCGGTGATTATAGGGGGCAGCGCTGTAATAATGTGATAATGTACGGACGCTCCTTACATCGGTGATTATAGGGGGCAGCGCTGTAATAATGTGATAATGTACAGACGCTCCTTACATCGGTGATTATAGGCGGCAGCGCTGTAATAATGTGATAATGTACAGACGCTCCTTACATCGGAGATTATAGGGGGCAGCGCTGTAATAATGTGATAATGTACGGACGCTCCTTACATCAGTGATTATAGGGGGCAGCGCTGTAATAATGTGATAATGTACGGACGCTCCTTACATCGGAGATTATAGGGGGCAGCGCTGTAATAATGTGATAATGTACGGACGCTCCTTACATCAGTGATTATAGGGGGCAGCGCTGTAATAATGTGATAATGTACAGACGCTCCTTACATCGGTGATTATAGGGGGCAGCGCTGTAATAATGTGATAATGTACAGACGCTCCTTACATCGGTGATTATAGGGGGCAGCGCTGTAATAATGTGATAATGTACAGACGCTCCTTACATCAGTGATTATAGGGGGCAGCGCTGTAATAATGTGATAATGTACGGACGCTCCTTACATCGGAGATTATAGGGGGCAGCGCTGTAATAATGTGATAATGTACAGACGCTCCTTACATCGGAGATTATAGGGGGCAGCGCTGTAATAATGTGATAATGTACGGACGCTCCTTACATCAGTGATTATAGGGGGCAGCGCTGTAATAATGTGATAATGTACGGACGCTCCTTACATCGGTGATTATAGGGGGCAGCGCTGTAATAATGTGATAATGTACGGACGCTCCTTACATCGGTGATTATAGGGGGCAGCGGTGTAATAATGTGATAATGTACGGACGCTCCTTACATCGGTGATTATAGGGGGCAGCCCTGTAATAATGTGATAATGTACAGACGCTCCTTACATCGGAGATTATAGGCGGCAGCGCTGTAATAATGTGATAATGTACGGACGCTCCTTACATCGGTGATTATAGGGGGCAGCGCTGTTATAATGTGATAATGTACGGACGCTCCTTACATCGGTGATTATAGGGGGCAGCGGTGTAATAATGTGATAATGTACGGACGCTTCTTACATCGGTGATTATAGGGGGCAGCGCTGTAATAATGTGATAATGTACGGACGCTCCTTACATCGGAGATTATAGGGGGCAGCGGTGTAATAATGTGATAATGTACAGACGCTCCTTACATCGGTGATTATAGGGGGCCGCGGTGTAATAATGTGATAATGTACGGACGCTCCTTACATCGGAGATTATAGGGGGCAGCGCTGTAATAATGTGATAATGTACAGACGCTCCTTACATCGGAGATTATAGGGGGCAGCGCTGTAATAATGTGATAATGTACGGGACGCTCCTTACATCGGAGATTATAGGGGGCAGCGCTGTAATAATGTGATAATGTACGGACGCTCCTTACATCGGTGATTATAGGCGGCAGCGCTGTAATAATGTGATAATGTACAGACGCTCCTTACATCGGTGATTATAGGGGGCCGCGCTGTAATAATGTGATAATGTACAGACGCTCCTTACATCAGTGATTATAGGGGGCAGCGCTGTAATAATGTGATAATGTACAGACGCTCCTTACATCAGTGATTATAGGGGGCAGCGGTGTAATAATGTGATAATGTACAGACGCTCCTTACATCGGTGATTATAGGGGGCAGCGGTGTAATAATGTGATAATGTACGGACGCTCCTTACATCGGTGATTATAGGGGGCAGCGCTGTAATAATGTGATAATGTACAGACGCTCCTTACATCGGTGATTATAGGGGGCCGCGCTGTAATAATGTGATAATGTACGGACGCTCCTTACATCGGTGATTATAGGGGGCCGCGCTGTAATAATGTGATAATGTACAGACACTCCTTACATCGGTGATTATAGGGGGCCGCGCTGTAATAATGTGATAATGTACAGACACTCCTTACATCGGTGATTATAGGGGGCAGCGCTGTAATAATGTGATAATGTACGGACGCTCCTTACATCGGTGATTATAGGCGGCAGCGCTGTAATAATGTGATAATGTACAGACGCTCCTTACATCGGTGATTATAGGGGGCAGCGGTGTAATAATGTGATAATGTACGGACGCTCCTTACATCGGTGATTATAGGGGGCAGCGCTGTAATAATGTGATAATGTACAGACGCTCCTTACATCGGTGATTATAGGGGGCAGCGCTGTAATAATGTGATAATGTACAGACGCTCCTTACATCAGTGATTATAGGGGGCAGCGCTGTAATAATGTGATAATGTACGGACGCTCCTTACATCGGTGATTATAGGGGGCAGCGCTGTAATAATGTGATAATGTACAGACGCTCCTTACATCGGTGATTATAGGGGGCAGCGGTGTAATAATGTGATAATGTACGGACGCTCCTTACATCGGTGATTATAGGGGGCAGCGCTGTAATAATGTGATAATGTACAGACGCTCCTTACATCGGAGATTATAGGGGGCAGCGCTGTAATAATGTGATAATGTACAGACGCTCCTTACATCGGTGATTATAGGGGGCAGCGCTGTAATAATGTGATAATGTACAGACGCTCCTTACATCAGTGATTATAGGGGGCAGCGCTGTAATAATGTGATAATGTACAGACGCTCCTTACATCGGTGATTATAGGCGGCAGCGCTGTAATAATGTGATAATGTACAGACGCTCCTTACATCGGTGATTATAGGGGGCCGCGCTGTAATAATGTGATAATGTACAGACGCTCCTTACATCGGTGATTATAGGGGGCAGCGCTGTAATAATGTGATAATGTACGGACGCTCCTTACATCGGTGATTATAGGCGGCAGCGCTGTAATAATGTGATAATGTACAGACGCTCCTTACATCGGAGATTATAGGCGGCAGCGCTGTAATAATGTGATAATGTACGGACGCTCCTTACATCGGTGATTATAGGGGGCAGCGGTGTAATAATGTGATAATGTACAGACGCTCCTTACATCAGTGATTATAGGGGGCAGCGCTGTAATAATGTGATAATGTACAGACGCTCCTTACATCGGTGATTATAGGGGGCCGCGCTGTAATAATGTGATAATGTACGGACGCTCCTTACATCGGAGATTATAGGGGGCAGCGCTGTAATAATGTGATAATGTACGGACGCTCCTTACATCGGAGATTATAGGCGGCAGCGCTGTAATAATGTGATAATGTACGGACGCTCCTTACATCGGTGATTATAGGGGGCAGCGCTGTAATAATGTGATAATGTACGGACGCTCCTTACATCGGTGATTATAGGCGGCAGCGCTGTAATAATGTGATAATGTACGGACGCTCCTTACATCGGAGATTATAGGCGGCAGCGCTGTAATAATGTGATAATGTACAGACGCTCCTTACATCGGTGATTATAGGCGGCAGCGCTGTAATAATGTGATAATGTACAGACGCTCCTTACATCGGAGATTATAGGGGGCAGCGCTGTAATAATGTGATAATGTACGGACTCTTCTTACATCGGAGATTATAGGCGGCAGCGCTGTAATAATGTGATAATGTACGGACTCTTCTTACATCGGTGATTATAGGCGGGCAGCGCTGTAATAATGTGATAATGTACAGACGCTCCTTACATCGGTGATTATAGGCGGGCAGGTGTCCTCGTTCCACCCTCCTTGACAGTCCTCTTTTCGAGAGCAGCCATTGTTACACCATCCGCAGCCCATGAAGCGAGGGGCCCGCAGGCAGCGGTCGCAGTTGAGGAGGTGGCGGCAGCCGGGCCCATTGACGCTGACCTTGGTCACCTGCAGAGAGATGGACAGTGAGACTCTGCTACTCCATTACTCGGATCAGTTTCAGCACCGTCTCCACCTACCTGGTTCCCAGTGACGAAAAGAAGGTCGTCACCAATGCGGGTGACCTGGCGCGACACCGGCTCATTCCGGCTCAGGAAGAAGTTGGACAGAAAAAGAGGATTACTGTTACGCTGCAGAATGACCTATAGGAGGAAAGGAAGAAATCAGCAAAACACGGACGGGACATTGTACCCCCCCCCCCCAAACCAGACTGTAATATCCGCACCTGCAGCAGTCTGCCATCCGAGGTGCCAAGGTGACCAATGGTGAGATTCTCCTGGACGGTGACATACAAGGCAGTCAGGAGGCTCCCATTCATACGTCCATTAAACAGATCCAGGCGATCTATCGGTGGGGTCACCAGTGTCGGAACACCCCAACAACTGAGGTCTGTGACTAAGGCGGATTCATTTACCTGAACCGGAAACAAACCCCGAAGATGAAGAATAAAAACAAATCTGTAACGTATGAAAGACCAACACCCCAAACATCATCATCCATGAGATCCACAAACCTAAGAGGTTGTCACAGCCCCGCCCCGTTACTGACATCACCGATATATAATATAATTACATGTGATCAGACATGAGATCCACACATCTTATATACAGTAACAGCTATTCATCTATCACTACTGACAACCAGCCTGTATATCATGTGTGAGAGGTTGTCACAGCCCCGCCCCTGTTACTGACATCACTGATATATAATATAATTACATTGTGATCAGACATGAGATCCACACATCTTATATACAGTAACAGCTATTCATCTATTACTACTGACAACCAGCCTGTATATCATGTGTGAGAGGTTGTCACAGCCCCGCCCCCTGTTACTGACATCACTGTTATATAATATAATTACACTGTGATCAGACATGAGATCCACACATCTTATATACAGTAACAGCTATTCATCTATTACTACTGACAGCCAGGCTGTATATCATGTGTGAGAGGTTGTCACAGCCCCGCCCCCTGTTACTGACATCACTGATATATAATATAATTACATTGTGATCAGACATGAGATCCACACATCTTATATACAGTAACAGCTATTCATCTATTACTACTGACAACCAGCCTGATATCATGTGTGAGAGGTTGTCACAGCCCCGCCCCCTGTTACTGACATCACTGATATATAATTACATGTGATCAGACATGAGATCCACACATCTTATATACAGTCACAGCTATTCATCTATTACTACTGACAACCAGCCTGTATATCATGTGTGAGAGGTTGTCACAGCCCCGCCCCCTGTTACTGACATCACTGATATATAATATAATTACATTGTGATCAGACATGAGATCCACACATCTTATATACAGTCACAGCTATTCATCTATTACTACTGACAACCTGCCTGTATATCATGTGTGAGAGGTTGTCACAGCCCCGCCCCCTGTTACTGACATCACTGATATATAATATAATTACACTGTGATCAGACATGAGATCCACACATCTTATATACAGTCACAGCTATTCATCTATTACTACTGACAACCAGCCTGTATATCATGTGTGAGAGGTTGTCACAGCCCCGCCCCCTGTTACTGACATCACTGATATATAATATAATTACATTGTGATCAGACATGAGATCCTCACATCTTATATACAGTGACAGCTATTCATCTATTACTACTGACAACCAGCCAGTATATCATGTGAGAGGTTGTCACAGCCACGCCCCCTGTTACTGACATCACTGATATATAATATAATTACATTGTGATCAGACATGAGATCCACACATCTTATATACAGTAACAGCTATTCATCTATTACTACTGACAACCAGCCTGTATATCATGTGTGAGAGGTTGTCACAGCTCCGCCCCCTGTTACTGACATCACTGATATATAATTACATGTGATCAGACATGAGATCCACACATCTTATATACAGTCACAGCTATTCATCTATTACTACTGACAACCAGCCTGTATATCATGTGTGAGAGGTTGTCACAGCCCCGCCTGCTGTTACTGACATCACTGATATATAATATAATTACACTGTGATCAGACATGAGATCCACACATCTTATATACAGTCACAGCTATTCATCTATTACTACTGACAACCAGCCTGTATATCATGTGTGAGAGGTTGTCACAGCCCCGCCCCCTGTTACTGACATCACTGATATATAATATAATTACACTGTGATCAGACATGAGATCCACACATCTTATATACAGTCACAGCTATTCATCTATTACTACTGACAACCAGCCTGTATATCATGTGCGAGAGGTTGTCACAGCCCCGCCCCCTGTTACTGACATCACTGTTATATAATATAATTACACTGATCAGACATGAGATCCACACATCTTATATACAGTAACAGCTATTCATCTATTACTACTGACAACCAGCCTGTATATCATGTGTGAGAGGTTGTCACAGCCCCGCCTGCTGTTACTGACATCACTGATATATAATTACATTGTGATCAGACATGAGATCCACACATCTTATATACAGTCACAGCTATTCATCTATTACTACTGACAACCAGCCTGTATATCATGTGTGAGAGGTTGTCACAGCCCCGCCTGCTGTTACTGACATCACTGATATATAATTACATTGTGATCAGACATGAGATCCACACATCTTATATACAGTAACAGCTATTCATCTATTACTACTGACAACCAGCCTGTATATCATGTGTGAGAGGTTGTCACAGCTCCGCCCCCTGTTACTGACATCACTGATATATAATATAATTACATTGTGATCAGACATGAGATCCACACATCTTATATACAGTCACAGCTATTCATCTATTACTACTGACAACCAGCCTGTATACCATGTGTGAGAGGTTGTCACAGCCCCGCCCCCTGTTACTGACATCACTGATATATAATATAATTACACTGTGATCAGACATGAGATCCACACATCTTATATACAGTAACAGCTATTCATCTATCACTACTGACAACCAGCCTGTATATCATGTGTGAGAGGTTGTCACAGCCCCTCCCCCTGTTACTGACATCACTGATATAGAATATAATTACATGTGATCAGACATGAGATCCACACATCTTATATACAGTAACAGCTATTCATCTATTACTACTGACAACCAGCCTGTATATCATGTGTGAGAGGTTGTCACAGCTCCGCCCCCTGTTACTGACATCACTGATATATAATATAATTACATTGTGATCAGACATGAGATCCACACATCTTATATACAGTCACAGCTATTCATCTATTACTACTGACAACCAGCCTGTATATCATGTGTGAGAGGTTGTCACAGCCCCGCCCCCTGTTACTGACATCACTGATATATAATATAATTACACTGTGATCAGACATGAGATCCACACATCTTATATACAGTAACAGCTATTCATCTATTACTACTGACAACCAGCCTGTATATCATGTGTGAGAGGTTGTCACAGCCCCGCCTCCTGTTACTGACATCACTGATATATAATATAATTACACTGTGATCAGACATGAGATCCACACATCTTATATACAGTAACAGCTATTCATCTATCACTACTGACAACCAGCCTGTATATCATGTGTGAGAGGTTGTCACAGCCCCGCCCCCTGTTACTGACATCACTAATATATAATATAATTACATTGTGATCAGACATGAGATCCACACACCTTATATACAGTAACAGCTATTCATCTATTACTACTGACAACCAGCCTGTATATCATGTGTGAGAGGTTGTCACAGCCCCGCCCCCTGTTACTGACATCACTGATATATAATAACATTGTGATCAGACATGAGATCCACACATCTTATATACAGTAACAGCTATTCATCTATCACTACTGACAACCAGCCTGTATATCATGTGTGAGAGGTTGTCACAGCCCCGCCCCCTGTTACTGACATCACTGATATATAATAACATTGTGATCAGACATGAGATCCACACATCTTATATACAGTAACAGCTATTCATCTATTACTACTGACAACCAGCCTGTATATCATGTGTGAGAGGTTGTCACAGCCCCGCCCCCTGTTACTGACATCACTGATATATAATATAATTACACTGTGATCAGACATGAGATCCACACATCTTATATACAGTGACAGCTATTCATCTATCACTACTGACAACCAGCCTGTATATCATGTGTGAGAGGTTGTCACAGCCCCGCCCCCTGTTACTGACATCACTGATATATAATATAATTACACTGTGATCAGACATGAGATCCACACATCTTATATACAGTCACAGCTATTCATCTATTACTACTGACAACCAGCCTGTATATCATGTGTGAGAGGTTGTCACAGCCCCGCCCCCTGTTACTGACATCACTGATATATAATATAATTACACTGTGATCAGACATAAGATCCACACATCTTATATACAATAACAGCTAATCTATTACTACTGACAACCAGCCTGTATATCATGTGTGAGAGGTTGTCACAGCCCCGCCCCCTGTTACTGACATCACTGATATATAATATAATTACACTGTGATCAGACATGAGATCCACACATCTTATATACAGTGACAGCTATTCATCTATTACTACTGACAACCAGCCTGTATATCATGTGTGAGAGGTTGTCACAGCCCCGCCCCTGTTACTGACATCACTGATATATAATATAATTACATTGTGATCAGACATGAGATCCACACATCTTATATACAGTAACAGCTATTCATCTATTACTACTGACAACCAGCCTGTATATCATGTGTGAGAGGTTGTCACAGCCCCGCCCCTGTTACTGACATCACTGATATATAATATAATTACATTGTGATCAGACATGAGATCCACACATCTTATATACAGTAACAGCTATTCATCTATTACTACTGACAACCAGCCTGTATATCATGTGTGAGAGGTTGTCACAGCCCCGCCCCCTGTTACTGACATCACTGATATATAATATAATTACATGTGATCAGACATGAGATCCACACATCTTATATACAGTAACAGCTATTCATCTATTACTACTGACAACCAGCCTGTATATCATGTGTGAGAGGTTGTCACAGCCCCGCCCCCTGTTACTGACATCACTGATATATAATATAATTACACTGTGATCAGACATGAGATCCACACATCTTATATACAGTCACAGCTATTCATCTATTACTACTGACAACCAGCCTGTATATCATGTGTGAGAGGTTGTCACAGCCCCGCCCCCTGTTACTGACATCACTGATATATAATATAATTACACTGTGATCAGACATGAGATCCACACATCTTATATACAGTAACAGCTATTCATCTATTACTACTGACAACCAGCCTGTATATCATGTGTGAGAGGTTGTCACAGCTCCGCCCCTGTTACTGACATCACTGATATATAATATAATTACATGTGATCAGACATGAGATCCACACACCTTATATACAGTAACAGCTATTCATCTATTACTACTGACAACCAGCCTGTATATCATGTGTGAGAGGTTGTCACAGCCCCGCCCCATGTTACTGACATCACTGATATATAATATAATTACACTGTGATCAGACATGAGATCCACACATCTTATATACAGTCACAGCTATTCATCTATTACTACTGACAACCAGCCGGTATATCATGTGTGAGAGGTTGTCACAGCCCCGCCCCCTGTTACTGACATCACTGATATATAATATAATTACACTGTGATCAGACATGAGATCCACACATCTTATATACAGTAACAGCTATTCATCTATTACTACTGACAACCAGCCTGTATATCCTGTGTGAGAGGTTGTCACAGCCCCGCCCCGTGTTACTGACATCACTGATATATAATTACATTGTGATCAGACATGAGATCCACACATCTTATATACAGTAACAGCTATTCATCTATTACTACTGACAACCAGCCTGTATATCATGTGTGAGAGGTTGTCACAGCTCCGCCCCCTGTTACTGACATCACTGATATATAATTACATTGTGATCAGACATGAGATCCACACATCTTATATACAGTCACAGCTATTCATCTATTACTACTGACAACCAGCCTGTGTATCATGTGTGAGAGGTTGTCACAGCCCCGCCCCCTGTTACTGACATCACTGATATATAATATAATTACACTGTGATCAGACATGAGATCCACACATCTTATATACAGTAACAGCTATTCATCTATTACTACTGACAACCAGCCTGTATATCATGTGTGAGAGGTTGTCACAGCCCCGCCCCCTGTTACTGACATCACTGATATATAATATAATTACACTGTGATCAGACATGAGATCCACACACCTTATATTCAGTAACAGCTATTCATCTATTACTACTGACAACCAGCCTGTATATCATGTGTGAGAGGTTGTCACAGCCCCGCCCCCTGTTACTGACATCACTGATATATAATATAATTACATTGTGATCAGACATGAGATCCACACATCTTATATTCAGTAACAGCTATTCATCTATTACTACTGACAACCAGCCTGTATATCATGTGTGAGAGGTTGTCACAGCCCCGCCCCCTGTTACTGACATCACTGATATATAATATAATTACATTGTGATCAGACATGAGATCCACACATCTTATATACAGTAACAGCTATTCATCTATTACTACTGACAACCAGCCTGTATACTATGTGTGAGAGGTTGTCACAGCCCCGCCCCCTGTTACTGATATATAATATAATTACATTGAGAAGTTGTCACAGCTCCGCCCCTCCAATAACTTCTCATGAAATATAAGGGGACTGTACTATAATCCCTATTTCTATCTTCTTCTACCCTCCCCATCCTTACATTTTGGGGGCAGTACTGGGTGTCTTGGAAGTAGCGGAGTCCCCTGGGCAGTTTCTCCTTGTACTCGATGCTGCAGCATTTCTTCATTCCTTCCTTGATGGACCAGTCGATAAGCTTCAGGGGGAAGGCGCACAGGGCTGACTTTTTGCCGGGTTTCTCACTGTTTGGTTCACTCTGAGCAAAGGCAGCGAACAGCACGAGGTCTCCGGGCTCCAGGTTCATCTCAGACGACAAGTCCTTCCCCACAGGGACGAGGTGCGCGGCCTGCAGGATATTGAAGCTTCTAGATTGTGACCTGCGCCGACGCTTCTCTTCAACGCGACAATCCAGCACCAACTCCCGGTAACTGCAAAGAAACAGAAATCTTTCAGCTGCATCGCCTTCCCATTTCCCTAGGAGATAAGTGGCTCCAGGTTTCTGGCATTACCCTGCTCTTAATATCATCCTACCCCTTGTCTAGTAATCGTGGAGAACGTAAAATAATCCTCATTTATATCCATTCCGAAAGATAAACCGCTCATCAAGTTGTCTGAAAACCTATCCTGACCTGATCTTTCACACAGCTGAGAGTTTGTTACAATGTATCCAGTCTTGACAATCCTCTGAGCTAAACAGGCTGGACTCCAGACTGACACATTTACCTGCACTGATACATTGTAACAAACTATCAGGACAGCAAAGAGATTTGTGCTGCTGCTGTTGTGCAACATTTGGCACTCCAGCTGTTGTAAAACTACAACTCCCAGCATGCACTGAGAGCCAAAGGCTGTCAGAGCATGATGGGAATTGTAGTTTCACAACAGCTGAAGTGCCGAAGGTTTCTGATCCCATTAGACTATACTTAGAGATACTGTAACAAACCCTCATCTGTGAGAAGGACTAGGTCAGGATGGGTAAATAAGAATGTTCCCATTCGCAGTCTTGGGGACGGCTCATTTGTTTGGAGCCGAGACGCCGCCATTTCTATATGAACTTGTAATTGGCATGAAGAAATATTTTTTCTTCAATGGAGATGCTGTCGTCTGCCTCATTTTTATGTTTGATCGTGTGAACCACCCACCTGAGACGGCAGCCACACATTATAAGGAAGGGTTTGCTGGTCCTCTATTTGTAGATTTTGGTGCTTCCTTTAACTGACATTAAGTAGAGATCATAAAAATGACAAGGAATTGAAACTAAGGATCCGATTACACGAGCCGATATGGGCCGTAAAAACAAGCGCCGATCAACAAGACAGCTGTGATCAGATCAGTAATGTCTGGGGATGATCGCTCGTTACTCCGATCACTCGTCCTCATACATTTCCATCATGTCGGCAGCGCGTCGTTGTTTACACCGGGCAATGATCAGTAATGTCTGGGGATGATCGCTCGTTACTCCGATCACTCGTCCTCATACATTTCCATCATGTCGGCAGCACGTCGTTGTTTCCACCGGGCAATGATCAGTAATGTCTGGGGATGATCGCTCGTTACTCCGATCACTCGTCCTCATACATTTCCATCATGTCGGCAGCAAGTCGTTGGTTACACCGGGCAATGATCAGTAATGTCTGGGGATGATCGCTCGTTACTCCGATCACTCGTCCTCATACATTTCCATCATGTCGGCAGCACGTCGTTGTTTCCACCGGGCAATGATCAGTAATGTCTGGGGATGATCGCTCGTTACTCCGATCACTCGTCCTCATACATTTCCATAATGTCGGCAGCGCGTCGTTGTTTACACCGGGGGATGATCAGTAATGTCTGGGGATGATCGCTCGTTACTCCGATCACTCGTCCTCATACATTTCCATCATGTCGGCAGCGCGTCGTTGTTTACCCCGGGCAATGATCAGTAATGTCTGGGGATGATCGCTCGTTACTCCGATCACTCGTCCTCATACATTTCCATCATGTCGGCAGCGCGTCGTTGTTTACACCGGGCAATGATCAGTAATGTCTGCGGATGATCGCTCGTTACTCCGATCACTCGTCCTCATACATTTCCATCATGTCGGCAGCGCGTCGTTGTTTACACCGGGGGATGATCAGTAATGTCTGGGGATGATCGCTCGTTACTCCGATCACTCGTCCTCATACATTTCCATCATGTCGGCAGCACGTCGTTGTTTACACCGGGCAATGATCAGTAATGTCTGGGGATGATCGCTCGTTACTCCGATCACTCGTCCTCATACATTTCCATCATGTCGGCAGCGCGTCGTTGTTTACACCGGGGGATGATCAGTAATGTCTGGGGATGATCGCTCGTTACTCCGATCACTCGTCCTCATACATTTCCATCATGTCGGCAGCGCGTCGTTGTTTACACCAGGCAATGATCAGTAATGTCTGGGGATGATCGCTCGTTACTCCGATCACTCGTCCTCATACATTTCCATCATGTCGGCAGCGCGTCGTTGTTTACACCGGGGGATGATCAGTAATGTCTGGGGATGATCGCTCGTTACTCCGATCACTCGTCCTCATACATTTCCATCATGTCGACAGCGCGTCGTTGTTTACACCGGGCAATGATCAGTAATGTCTGGGGATGATCGCTCGTTACTCCGATCACTCGTCCTCATACATTTCCATCATGTCGGCAGCGCGTCGTTGTTTACACCAGGCAATGATCAGTAATGTCTGGGGATGATCGCTCGTTACTCCGATCACTCGTCCTCATACATTTCCATCATGTCGGCAGCGCGTCATTGTTTACACCGGGCAATGATCAGTAATGTCTGGGGATGATCGCTCGTTACTCCGATCATTCGTCCTCATACATTTCCATCATGTCGGCAGCGCGTCGTTGTTTACACCGGGCAATGATCAGTAATGTCTGGGGATGATCGCTCGTTACTCCGATCACTCGTCCTCATACATTTCCATCATGTCGGCAGCGCGTCGTTGTTTACACCGGGCAATGATCAGTAATGTCTGGGGATGATCGCTCGTTACTCTGATCACTCGTCCTCATACATTTCCATCATGTCGGCAGCGCGTCGTTGTTTACACCGGGGGATGATCAGTAATGTCTGGGGATGATCGCTCGTTACTCCGATCACTCGTCCTCATACATTTCCATCATGTCGGCACCACGTCGTTGTTTACACCGGGCAATGATCAGTAATGTCTGGGGATGATCGCTCGTCACTCCGATCATTCGTCCTCATACATTTCCAGCATGTCGGCAGCGCGTCGTTGTTTACACCGGGCAATGATCAGTAATGTCTGGGGATGATCGCTCGTTACTCTGATCACTCGTCCTCATACATTTCCATCATGTCGGCAGCACGTCGTTGGTTACACCGGGCAATGCTCAGTAATGTCTGGGGATGATCGCTCGTTACTCTGATCACTCGTCCTCATACATTTCCATCATGTCGGCAGCGCGTCGTTGGTTACACCGGGCAATGATCAGTAATGTCTGGGGATGATCGCTCGTTACTCCGATCACTCGTCCTCATACATTTCCATCATGTTGGCAGCACGTCGTTGGTTACACCGGGCGATGATCAGTAATGTCTGGGGATGATCGCTCGTTACTCTGATCACTCGTCCTCATACATTTCCATCATGTCGGCAGCGCGTCGTTGTTTACATCGGGCAATGATCAGTAATGTCTGGGGATGATCGCTCGTTACTCCGATCACTCGTCCTCATACATTTCCATCATGTCGGCAGCGCGTCGTTGTTTACACCGGGCAATGATCAGTAATGTCTGGGGATGATCGCTCGTTACTCCGATCACTCGTCCTCATACATTTCCATCATGTCGGCAGCGCGTCGTTGTTTACATCGGGGGATGATCAGTAATGTCTGGGGATGATCGCTCGTTACTCCGATCACTCGTCCTCATACATTTCCATCATGTCGGCAGCGCGTCGTTGGTTACACCGGGCAATGATCAGTAATGTCTGGGGATGATCGCTCGTTACTCCGATCACTCGTCCTCATACATTTCCATCATGTCGGCAGCACGTCGTTGGTTACACCGGGCAATGATCAGTAATGTCGGGGGATGATCGCTCGTTACTCAGATCACTCGTCCTCATACATTTCCATCATGTCGACAGCGCGTCGTTGTTTACACCGGGCAATGATCAGTAATGTCTGGGGATGATCGCTCGTTACTCCGATCACTCGTCCTCATACATTTCCATCATGTCGGCAGCGCGTCGTTGTTTACACCAGGCAATGATCAGTAATGTCTGGGGATGATCGCTCGTTACTCCGATCACTCGTCCTCATACATTTCCATCATGTCGGCAGCGCGTCGTTGTTTACACCAGGCAATGATCAGTAATGTCTGGGGATGATCGCTCGTTACTCCGATCACTCGTCCTCATACATTTCCATCATGTCGGCAGCGCGTCATTGTTTACACCGGGCAATGATCAGTAATGTCTGGGGATGATCGCTCGTTACTCCGATCATTCGTCCTCATACATTTCCATCATGTCGGCAGCGCGTCGTTGTTTACACCGGGCAATGATCAGTAATGTCTGGGGATGATCGCTCGTTACTCCGATCACTCGTCCTCATACATTTCCATCATGTCGGCAGCGCGTCGTTGTTTACACCGGGCAATGATCAGTAATGTCTGGGGATGATCGCTCGTTACTCTGATCACTCGTCCTCATACATTTCCATCATGTCGGCAGCGCGTCGTTGTTTACACCGGGGGATGATCAGTAATGTCTGGGGATGATCGCTCGTTACTCCGATCACTCGTCCTCATACATTTCCATCATGTCGGCACCACGTCGTTGTTTACACCGGGCAATGATCAGTAATGTCTGGGGATGATCGCTCGTTACTCCGATCATTCGTCCTCATACATTTCCAGCATGTCGGCAGCGCGTCGTTGTTTACACCGGGCAATGATCAGTAATGTCTGGGGATGATCGCTCGTTACTCTGATCACTCGTCCTCATACATTTCCATCATGTCGGCAGCACGTCGTTGGTTACACCGGGCAATGCTCAGTAATGTCTGGGGATGATCGCTCGTTACTCCGATCACTCGTCCTCATACATTTCCATCATGTCGGCACCACGTCGTTGTTTACACCGGGCAATGATCAGTAATGTCTGGGGATGATCGCTCGTTACTCCGATCACTCGTCCTCATACATTTCCATCATGTCGACAGCGCGTCGTTGTTTACACCGGGCAATGATCAGTAATGTCTGGGGATGATCGCTCGTTACTCCGATCACTCGTCCTCATACATTTCCATCATGTCGGCAGCGCGTCGTTGTTTACACCAGGCAATGATCAGTAATGTCTGGGGATGATCGCTCGTTACTCCGATCACTCGTCCTCATACATTTCCATCATGTCGGCAGCGCGTCGTTGTTTACACCAGGCAATGATCAGTAATGTCTGGGGATGATCGCTCGTTACTCCGATCACTCGTCCTCATACATTTCCATCATGTCGGCAGCGCGTCATTGTTTACACCGGGCAATGATCAGTAATGTCTGGGGATGATCGCTCGTTACTCCGATCATTCGTCCTCATACATTTCCATCATGTCGGCAGCGCGTCGTTGTTTACACCGGGCAATGATCAGTAATGTCTGGGGATGATCGCTCGTTACTCCGATCACTCGTCCTCATACATTTCCATCATGTCGGCAGCGCGTCGTTGTTTACACCGGGCAATGATCAGTAATGTCTGGGGATGATCGCTCGTTACTCTGATCACTCGTCCTCATACATTTCCATCATGTCGGCAGCGCGTCGTTGTTTACACCGGGGGATGATCAGTAATGTCTGGGGATGATCGCTCGTTACTCCGATCACTCGTCCTCATACATTTCCATCATGTCGGCACCACGTCGTTGTTTACACCGGGCAATGATCAGTAATGTCTGGGGATGATCGCTCGTTACTCCGATCATTCGTCCTCATACATTTCCAGCATGTCGGCAGCGCGTCGTTGTTTACACCGGGCAATGATCAGTAATGTCTGGGGATGATCGCTCGTTACTCTGATCACTCGTCCTCATACATTTCCATCATGTCGGCAGCACGTCGTTGGTTACACCGGGCAATGCTCAGTAATGTCTGGGGATGATCGCTCGTTACTCCGATCACTCGTCCTCATACATTTCCATCATGTCGGCACCACGTCGTTGTTTACACCGGGCAATGATCAGTAATGTCTGGGGATGATCGCTCGTTACTCCGATCATTCGTCCTCATACATTTCCAGCATGTCGGCAGCGCGTCGTTGTTTACACCGGGCAATGATCAGTAATGTCTGGGGATGATCGCTCGTTACTCTGATCACTCGTCCTCATACATTTCCATCATGTCGGCAGCACGTCGTTGGTTACACCGGGCAATGCTCAGTAATGTCTGGGGATGATCGCTCGTTACTCTGATCACTCGTCCTCATACATTTCCATCATGTCGGCAGCGCGTCGTTGGTTACACCGGGCAATGATCAGTAATGTCTGGGGATGATCGCTCGTTACTCCGATCACTCGTCCTCATACATTTCCATCATGTTGGCAGCACGTCGTTGGTTACACCGGGCGATGATCAGTAATGTCTGGGAATGATCGCTCGTTACTCTGATCACTCGTCCTCATACATTTCCATCATGTCGGCAGCGCGTCGTTGTTTACATCGGGCAATGATCAGTAATGTCTGGGGATGATCGCTCGTTACTCCGATCACTCGTCCTCATACATTTCCATCATGTCGGCAGCGCGTCGTTGTTTACACCGGGCAATGATCAGTAATGTCTGGGGATGATCGCTCGTTACTCCGATCACTCGTCCTCATACATTTCCATCATGTCGGCAGCGCGTCGTTGTTTACATCGGGGGATGATCAGTAATGTCTGGGGATGATCGCTCGTTACTCCGATCACTCGTCCTCATACATTTCCATCATGTCGGCAGCGCGTCGTTGGTTACACCGGGCAATGATCAGTAATGTCTGGGGATGATCGCTCGTTACTCCGATCACTCGTCCTCATACATTTCCATCATGTCGGCAGCACGTCGTTGGTTACACCGGGCAATGATCAGTAATGTCGGGGGATGATCGCTCGTTACTCAGATCACTCGTCCTCATACATTTCCATCATGTCGGCAGCGCGTCGTTGTTTACACCGGGCAATGATCAGTAATGTCTGGGGATGATCACTCGTTACTCCGATCACTCGTCCTCATACATTTCCATCATGTCGGCAGCACGTCGTTGGTTACACCGGGCAATGATCAGTAATGTCTGGGGATGATCGCTCGTTACTCTGATCACTCGTCCTCATACATTTCCATCATGTCGGCAGCACATCGTTGTTTACATCGGGCAATGATCAGTAATGTCTGGGGAAGATCGCTCGTTACTCCGATCACTCGTCCTCATACATTTCCATCATGTCGGCAGCACGTCGTTGGTTACACCGGGCAATGATCAGTAATGTCTGGGGATGATCGCTCGTTACTCTGATCACTCGTCCTCATACATTTCCATCATGTCAGCAGCACGTCGTTGTTTACACCGGGCGATGATCAGTAATGTCTGGGGATGATCGCTCGTTACTCTGATCACTCGTCCTCATACATTTCCATCATGTCGGCAGCGCGTCGTTGTTTACACCGGGCAATGATCAGTAATGTCTGGGGATGATCGCTCGTTACTCCGATCACTCGTCCTCATATATTTCCATCATGTCGGCAGCGCGTCGTTGTTTACACCGGGCAATGATCAGTAATGTCTGGGGATGATCGCTCGTTACTCCGATCATTCGTCCTCATACATTTCCATCATGTCGGCAGCGCGTCGTTGTTTACACCGGGCAATGATCAGCAATGTCTGGGGAAGATCGCTCGTTACTCCGATCACTCGTCCTCATACATTTCCATCATGTCGGCAGCGCGTCGTTGTTTACCCCGGGCAATGATCAGTAATGTCTGGGGATGATCGCTCGTTACTCCGATCACTCGTCCTCATACATTTCCATCATGTCGGCAGCGCGTCGTTGTTTACACCGGGGGATGATCAGTAATGTCTGGGGATGATCGCTCGTTACTCCGATCACTCGTCCTCATACATTTCCATCATGTCGGCAGCGCGTCGTTGTTTACACCGGGCGATGATCAGTAATGTCTGGGGATGATCGCTCGTTACTCCGATCACTCGTCCTCATACATTTCCATCATGTCGGCAGCGCGTCGTTGTTTACACCGGGGGATGATCAGTAATGTCTGGGGATGATCGCTCGTTACTCCGATCACTCGTCCTCATACATTTCCATCATGTCGGCAGCGCGTCGTTGTTTACACCAGGCAATGATCAGTAATGTCTGGGGATGATCGCTCGTTACTCCGATCACTCGTCCTCATACATTTCCATCATGTCGGCAGCGCGTCGTTGTTTACACCGGGGGATGATCAGTAATGTCTGGGGATGATCGCTCGTTACTCCGATCACTCGTCCTCATACATTTCCATCATGTCGACAGCGCGTCGTTGTTTACACCGGGCGATGATCAGTAATGTCTGGGGATGATCGCTCGTTACTCCGATCACTCGTCCTCATACATTTCCATCATGTCGGCAGCGCGTCGTTGTTTACACCAGGCAATGATCAGTAATGTCTGGGGATGATCGCTCGTTACTCCGATCACTCGTCCTCATACATTTCCATCATGTCGGCAGCGCGTCGTTGTTTACACCGGGCAATGATCAGTAATGTCTGGGGATGATCGCTCGTTACTCCGATCATTCGTCCTCATACATTTCCATCATGTCGGCAGCGCGTCGTTGTTTACACCGGGCAATGATCAGTAATGTCTGGGGATGATCGCTCGTTACTCCGATCACTCGTCCTCATACATTTCCATCATGTCGGCAGCGCGTCGTTGTTTACACCGGGCAATGATCAGTAATGTCTGGGGATGATCGCTCGTTACTCTGATCACTCGTCCTCATACATTTCCATCATGTCGGCAGCGCGTCGTTGTTTACACCGGGGGATGATCAGTAATGTCTGGGGATGATCGCTCGTTACTCCGATCACTCGTCCTCATACATTTCCATCATGTCGGCAGCGCGTCGTTGTTTACACCGGGGGATGATCAGTAATGTCTGGGGATGATCGCTCGTTACTCCGATCACTCGTCCTCATACATTTCCATCATGTCGGCAGCACGTCGTTGTTTACACCGGGCAATGATCAGTAATGTCTGGGGATGATCGCTCGTTACTCCGATCATTCGTCCTCATACATTTCCAGCATGTCGGCAGCGCGTCGTTGTTTACACCGGGGGATGATCAGTAATGTCTGGGGATGATCGCTCGTTACTCCGATCACTCGTCCTCATACATTTCCATCATGTCGGCAGCACGTCGTTGTTTACACCGGGCAATGATCAGTAATGTCTGGGGATGATCGCTCGTTACTCCGATCACTCGTCCTCATACATTTCCATCATGTCGGCAGCGCGTCGTTGTTTACACCAGGCAATGATCAGTAATGTCTGGGGATGATCGCTCGTTACTCCGATCACTCGTCCTCATACATTTCCATCATGTCGGCAGCGCGTCGTTGTTTACACCGGGGGATGATCAGTAATGTCTGGGGATGATCGCTCGTTACTCCGATCACTCGTCCTCATACATTTCCATCATGTCGACAGCGCGTCGTTGTTTACACCGGGCGATGATCAGTAATGTCTGGGGATGATCGCTCGTTACTCCGATCACTCGTCCTCATACATTTCCATCATGTCGGCAGCGCGTCGTTGTTTACACCAGGCAATGATCAGTAATGTCTGGGGATGATCGCTCGTTACTCCGATCACTCGTCCTCATACATTTCCATCATGTCGGCAGCGCGTCGTTGTTTACACCGGGCAATGATCAGTAATGTCTGGGGATGATCGCTCGTTACTCCGATCATTCGTCCTCATACATTTCCATCATGTCGGCAGCGCGTCGTTGTTTACACCGGGCAATGATCAGTAATGTCTGGGGATGATCGCTCGTTACTCCGATCACTCGTCCTCATACATTTCCATCATGTCGGCAGCGCGTCGTTGTTTACACCGGGCAATGATCAGTAATGTCTGGGGATGATCGCTCGTTACTCTGATCACTCGTCCTCATACATTTCCATCATGTCGGCAGCGCGTCGTTGTTTACACCGGGGGATGATCAGTAATGTCTGGGGATGATCGCTCGTTACTCCGATCACTCGTCCTCATACATTTCCATCATGTCGGCAGCGCGTCGTTGTTTACATCGGGGGATGATCAGTAATGTCTGGGGATGATCGCTCGTTACTCCGATCACTCGTCCTCATACATTTCCATCATGTCGGCAGCACGTCGTTGTTTACACCGGGCAATGATCAGTAATGTCTGGGGATGATCGCTCGTTACTCCGATCATTCGTCCTCATACATTTCCAGCATGTCGGCAGCGCGTCGTTGTTTACACCGGGGGATGATCAGTAATGTCTGGGGATGATCGCTCGTTACTCCGATCACTCGTCCTCATACATTTCCATCATGTCGGCAGCACGTCGTTGTTTACACCGGGCAATGATCAGTAATGTCTGGGGATGATCGCTCGTTACTCCGATCATTCGTCCTCATACATTTCCAGCATGTCGGCAGCGCGTCGTTGTTTACACCGGGCAATGATCAGTAATGTCTGGGGATGATCGCTCGTTACTCTGATCACTCGTCCTCATACATTTCCATCATGTCGGCAGCGCGTCGTTGGTTACACCGGGCAATGATCAGTAATGTCTGGGGATGATCGCTCGTTACTCCGATCACTCGTCCTCATACATTTCCATCATGTTGGCAGCACGTCGTTGGTTACACCGGGCGATGATCAGTAATGTCTGGGGATGATCGCTCGTTACTCCGATCACTCGTCCTCATACATTTCCATCATGTCGGCAGCGCGTCGTTGTTTACACCGGGCAATGATCAGTAATGTCTGGGGATGATCGCTCGTTACTCCGATCACTCGTCCTCATACATTTCCATCATGTCGGCAGCGCGTCGTTGTTTACATCGGGGGATGATCAGTAATGTCTGGGGATGATCGCTCGTTACTCCGATCACTCGTCCTCATACATTTCCATCATGTCGGCAGCGCGTCGTTGGTTACACCGGGCAATGATCAGTAATGTCTGGGGATGATCGCTCGTTACTCCGATCACTCGTCCTCATACATTTCCATCATGTCGGCAGCACGTCGTTGGTTACACCGGGCAATGATCAGTAATGTCGGGGGATGATCGCTCGTTACTCAGATCACTCGTCCTCATACATTTCCATCATGTCGGCAGCGCGTCGTTGGTTACATCGGGCAATGATCAGTAATGTCTGGGGATGATCGCTCGTTACTCCGATCACTCGTCCTCATACATTTCCATCATGTCGGCAGCACGTCGTTGGTTACACCGGGCAATGATCAGTAATGTCGGGGGATGATCGCTCGTTACTCCGATCACTCGTCCTCATACATTTCCATCATGTCGGCAGCGCGTCGTTGTTTACACCGGGGATGATCAGTAATGTCTGGGGATGATCGCTCGTTACTCTGATCACTCGTCCTCATACATTTCCATCATGTCGGCAGCGCGTCGTTGTTTACACCGGGGATGATCAGTAATGTCTGGGGATGATCGCTCGTTACTCCGATCACTCGTCCTCATACATTTCCATCATGTCGGCAGCGCGTCGTTGGTTACATCGGGGATGATCAGTAATGTCTGGGGATGATCGCTCGTTACTCTGATCATTCGTCCTCATACATTTCCATCATGTCGGCAGCGCGTCGTTGGTTACACCAGGCAATGATCAGTAATGTCTGGGGATGATCGCTCGTTACTCTGATCACTCGTCCTCATACATTTCCATCATGTCGGCAGCTCGTCGCTGTTTACACCGGGCAATGATCAGTAATGTCTGGGGATGATCGCTCGTTACTCCGATCACTCGTCCTCATACATTTCCATCATGTCGGCAGCGCGTCGTTGTTTACAGCGGGGGATGATCAGTAATGTCTGGGGATGATCGCTCGTTACTCCGATCACTCGTCCTCATATATTTCCATCATGTCGGCAGCGCGTCGTTGGTTACACCGGGCAATGATCAGTAATGTCTGGGGATGATCGCTCGTTACTCCGATCACTCGTCCTCATATATTTCCATCATGTCGGCAGCGCGTCGTTGGTTACACCGGGCAATGATCAGTAATGTCTGGGGGTGATCGCTCGTTACTCCGATCACTCGTCCTCATATATTTCCATCATGTCGGCAGCGCGTCGTTGTTTACCAGAATATTTCATGCTGCATAAACGACATGATCCGCCGATGAACGAGCCTTCGCCTGTTAATTGGTCTGTGTAAAAGATCCTTTAGTCTAGATCGCCGATCAGTTTACAGCTGTAATCCGATTGGTTGCTCTGGGTATCATTGCTCTGTTGTTATTGATCTTTGATTTTATACCCCTCCCCCATGGGTCAGCGGTTCTTACCTTTTCATCTCTTCCTCCTTGGCGCTGAGACGTACGAGGCGACTGTGATAAGACGGAGATTGGAAGCTTTCAGGCTGCACGGTCAAGAAGTAGACGTGTTCTGAGGTGCTAAAGGTGGAAACGTAGCGGATGGGGTAAATGTCCAGGAACGGCGGGAGAACCGTCAGCGAATGGAAGTTACCGGAGAATCCGTCTTGAGATGAGAGGAGCCGCCTGATGGACACAGACGTTGTTCTGTAGTTCTCCGTCACATTAGAATCTACAGACGAGGCTACATAGAAATAGAGGTTCTTTATATGTTGTACCACGGTGATCATGGTGCCCCGGGGGCTGGCGATACAATCCCGACACGAGGAAGGAGCGTTATCCTGAGGCCGGAAGAGACAGGAAGAATCCACGATCCCAGAGTCATCAAATTCATGTAAGAAGCAAAGTCCGCGCAAAGAGGAGCCGCAGCTGTACAGGAAGTTCTCCTCGGGCTCCACCACCAAGACTTGGCTGACCGTGTCCTCCCCCTGCGCCTGGCCGGCACTACCCATCATGCACTTGGAGCACAGCAGACACCCGGAGTGCTTGGTGGGGCCGGTGACCAGATCTTGTAGGAGGTGCAGGTCGGCGCCTCTGACAACAAGCAGGTGGTTGGTGGTGGTAAGGAACAGTAAGGAGTCTTGGTCTTCCTTGGCGGCGACATTCTGTATAGGACCTGGAGCGGAGAAGACGGGGAGTTCATAGCGGACGTTGGGGTCCAGAGACTGGAAGGGTCTGTCTGAACACTGCCATGTCGAGGCCGAGGAGCTGAGGAACAAGAAGAGGACCCCAGAAAATGTCCACATCATGAAGGCCTGAAGAAGACAATCCACACCAGTCCAGGCTCACCGAGGAGGAGGGGACAAGCAGCGAGCGGCCATCCTATAGAGAGAGGCAGAACCGGTCAGTGTGACCCCAGGGACCCCCACAAACATCTGTACAACAACAGCAAGAAGATACTGGAGGAGATCAGAAGAGTACAGGAACATCAGATACTCCAGTCACAGCCAGAGCTGCAGTCACAATCCTGAGTTACATCACGTCTTATACTCCTGTCACAGCCAGAGCTGCAGTCACAATCCTGAGTTACATCATGTTTTATACTCGTTCACAGCCAGAGCTGCAGTCACAATCCTGAGTTATATCATATCTTATACTCCTGTCACAGCCAGAGCTGCAGTCACAATCCTGAGTTACATCATGTCTTATACTCCTGTCACAGCCAGAGCTGCAGTCACAATCCTGAGTTACATCATATCTTATACTCCTGTCACAGCCAGAGCTGCCGTCACAATCCTGAGTTACATCATGTCTTATACTCCTGTCACAGCCAGAGCTGCAGTCACAATCCTTAGTTACATCATGCCTGCAGCTCTGGATGTTACTAGAGTATAGAACACAATGTTTCTGAAGATCATGATACAATAAGTTCAGCGCGTTACGTGTTTTTAACCTTTAGTTATTACGTGTAGATCAGAACGGTGACACCAGATATTTAAGGCTCAGGCTCTGCTGTGACTTGTAGTTCAACAACCGTCATGACTAATATCTGGACACCACCTATAATACGCAGCTCGTGTGTGCGGCCGAAGTACAGCGCAAGTTCTAATCGCCACAACCGGAGGCGCAAGTCGTAACTTGTAGCAGCCAAACCGCACAGATCCAGCTGAGGAGAAGACGTCACAATGTATCAGAGGAAGCAGCGACAATCCCGACACAGACGAGTACTAATCCGACCGGAGACGCACAGCAAAACCGTGCGAAAGTGGCCGGATGGACGGCGACTATTGCTGAGCGATTCCCAGTCGCCCCCGTGACTTTACTGTGTAATAAAGTCGGCTGCGATGTATTGTCGTCTGAGTACACGCGATCACGTGATGTCAGGACACGCCGCGTCCGTCAGAGCGAGGACCACTGAGGGGACTGCATGCAGGGAACCCCCATGACCTCATTATAAACATTCTGGAACGGGCAGGACCATCAACAACGGTGTCTATGGCGACCAGTCACGCTCCGAGCTCAGGCCAGCTGGTGATTGGTCGCTGTGACATCATTTTATAACGGGCTTCAACATGGATGACCAGCGCGGGTCACAAGGACGCGGCGTGGGGGGGGCTCAGTGCGGGTCACAAGGACGCGGCGTGGGGGGCTCAGCGCGGGTCACAAGGACGCGGCGTGGGGGGCTCAGCGCGGGTCACAAGGACGCGGTGTGGGAGGGGCTCAGCGCGGGTCACAAGGACGCGGCGTGGGGGGCTCAGCGCAGGTCACAAGGACGCGGCGTGGGGGGCTCAGTGCGGGTCATCATTGAGGATTCCGCCTCGTGGTTACAGAAGGTTTCACAATCCTGGACAAAAATAACCACATGACGTCAGTAACCCTTTCACTACCAAACAGGAAAGTATATACCCCCCCACCACAGGACTCCCCCCGGAGCCCAGAACATAAGGAGAATATGCCGGGACCAGTATACAGCAGGGAGGGCCATATATATATATATATACTGCACTCTGACTAGTCGGCTGTTTATATCTGTTCCTGGGAAAGTTGGGTTGGGTCGTACCTATTAACACATCCAGCCGGGAACACGAACAACATTTATATCTTGGATTTGTTTGCTGAGCGGGGGAGGGGGCGGCCGCCATTATCTCCACATCAATAAAAAACGGATTTCAACATCTGATGGTAAAAACAAAAGAGTGAAGCATCCCGCCCCTCTCCTGGCACACACTACACCACGGATTACTGAGGGATGAGCAGAGCCGAGCGCGCTGGACAGACATAGAATACAGGGCCCTGCCCCCACAAAACCAGCACACTCTCCTGAAATACTCTGGACTGCTGGGACCCAACTCCTTCCACAATGTCACTCTCACTCTGACCTCCCACAAGATCAGCACACCCCTCTCCTGACATACTCTGTGCTGCCGGGTAAATCCATACTCAATACCTGAGAACCGGTGGCCACCCCAAGCGTATAGGGGCTGCGTACCCGCTCGGGTCTGTTATAATATTCAGTCCGTGCAGTCGTTTCCCACAAGTTTCGTCTGGATCGTGTCCCAGATGGGGAGTCACAGGTTATAAATGTCCCCGTTTCCCGGTCTGTGAACCTCGATGATCGTCCGTCCCGTGACGTGGAAATATCAAGTTCATCCAGCGGTGCCGCCGTCGACTGTGAGAGCCGCCCCCCCAATCCGCCCAGAAGAATGGCGGAAAATTCAATGTCAAATTATAAGGGCCGGAACCCCTCAGTCCAGAGCTTGAGAGCGCGGTCACACGCGGCGCACCGGTTCTGTATTTACAATAGGAATACAAAGTGCGCCACCGGTGAGCGCGCCCGAATAGCGCTGGAGCGGCTGATATCAGTCACACATATGATGTAATGTCTCTGGAGGATATAATAGTGCTGGAGTGATATAAGAGGAGCGGCTGATATCAGTCACATATATGATGTAATGTCTGGAGGATATAATAGTACTGGAGTGATATAAGAGGAGCGGCTGATATCAGTCACATATATGATGTAATGTCTCTGGAGGATATAATAGTACTGGAGTGATATAAGAGGAGCGGCTGATATCAGTCACACATATGATGTAATGTCTCTGGAGGATATAATAGTACTGGAGTGATATAAGAGGAGCGGCTGATATCAGTCACATATGATGTAATGTCTCTGGAGGATATAATAGTGCTGGAGTGTTATAAGAGGAGCGGCTGATATCAGTCACACATATGATGTAATGTCTCTGGAGGATATAATAGTACTGGAGTGTTATAAGAGGAGCGGCTGATATCAGTCACATATGATGTAATGTCTGGAGGATATAATAGTACTGGAGTGATATAAGAGGAGCGGCTGATATCAGTCACACATATGATGTAATGTCTCTGGAGGATATAATAGTGCTGGAGTGATATAAGTGGAGCGGCTGATATCAGTCACACATATGATGTAATGTCTCTGGAGGATATAATAGTGCTGGAGTGATATAAGAGGAGCGGCTGATATCAGTCACATATGATGTAATGTCTGGAGGATATAATAGTACTGGAGTGATATAAGAGGAGCGGCTGATATCAGTCACATATGATGTAATGTCTCTGGAGGATATAATAGTGCTGGAGTGATATAAGAGGAGCGGCTGATATCAGTCACACATATGATGTAATGTCTCTGGAGGATATAATAGTACTGGAGTGATATAAGTGGAGCGGCTGATATCAGTCACACATATGATGTAATGTCTCTGGAGGATATAATAGTACTGGAGTGATATGAGAGGAGCGGCTGATATCAGACACACATATGATATAATGTCTCTGGAGGATATAATAGTACTGGAGTGATATGAGAGGAGCGGCTGATATCAGTCACACATATGATGTAATGTCTCTGGAGGATATAATAGTACTGGAGTGATATGAGAGGAGCGGCTGATATCAGTCACACATATGATGTAATGTCTCTGGAGGATATAATAGTGCTGGAGTGATATGAGAGGAGCGGCTGATATCAGTCACATATGATGTAATGTCTCTGGAGGATATAATAGTACTGGAGTGATATAAGAGGAGCGGCTGATATCAGTCACATATGATGTAATGTCTCTGGAGGATATAATAGTACTGGAGTGATATAAGAGGAGCGGCTGATATCAGTCACATATGATGTAATGTCTCTGGAGGATATAATAGTGCTGGAGTGATATAAGAGGAGCGGCTGATATCAGTCACACATATGATGTAATGTCTCTGGAGGATATAATAGTACTGGAGTTATATAAGAGGAGGGGCTGATATCAGTCACACATATGATGTAATGTCTCTGGAGGATATAATAGTACTGGAGTGATATAAGAGGAGCGGCTGATATCAGTCACACATATGATGTAATGTCTCTGGAGGATATAATAGTACTGGAGTGATATAAGAGGAGCCGCTGATATCAGTCACACATATGATGTAATGTCTCTGGAGGATATAATAGTACTGGAGTGATATAAGAGGAGCCGCTGATATCAGTCACATATGATGTCATGTCTGGAGGATATAATAGTACTGGAGTGATATAAGAGGAGCGGCTGATATCAGTCACATATATGATGTAATGTCTCTGGAGGATATAATAGTGCTGGAGTGATATAAGAGGAGCGGCTGATATCAGTCACACATATGATGTAATGTCTCTGGAGGATATAATAGTGCTGGAGTGATATAAGAGGAGCGGCTGATATCAGTCACATATGATGTAATGTCTCTGGAGGATATAATAGTACTGGAGTGTTATAAGAGGGCGGCTGATATCAGTCACATATGATGTAATGTCTCTGGAGGATATAATAGTGCTGGAGTGATATAAGAGGAGCGGCTGATATCAGTCACATATGATGTAATGTCTCTGGAGGATATAATAGTACTGGAGTGATATAAGAGGAGCGGCTGATATCAGTCACATATGATGTAATGTCTGGAGGATATAATAGTACTGGAGTGATATAAGAGGAGGGGCTGATATCAGTCACACATATGATGTAATGTCTCTGGAGGATATAATAGTACTGGAGTGATATAAGAGGAGCGGCTGATATCAGTCACATATGATGTAATGTCTCTGGAGGATATAATAGTGCTGGAGTGATATAAGAGGAGCGGCTGATATCAGTCACACATGATGTAATGTCTCTGGAGGATATAATAGTACTGGAGTGATATAAGAGGAGGGGCTGATATCAGTCACACATATGATGTAATGTCTCTGGAGGATATAATAGTACTGGAGTGATATAAGAGGAGCCGCTGATATCAGTCACATATGATGTCATGTCTGGAGGATATAATAGTACTGGAGTGATATAAGAGGAGCGGCTGATATCAGTCACACATATGATGTAATGTCTCTGGAGGATATAATAGTACTGGAGTGTTATAAGAGGAGCGGCTGATATCAGTCACACATATGATGTAATGTCTCTGGAGGATATAATAGTACTGGAGTGTTATAAGAGGAGCGGCTGATATCAGTCACACATATGATGTAATGTCTCTGGAGGATATAATAGTACTGGAGTGATATAAGAGGAGCGGCTGATATCAGTCACACATAT
>NC_134693.1:144705037-144853520 GCF_050947455.1 Rhinoderma darwinii
GCTGATATCAGTCACACATATGATGTAATGTCTCTGGAGGATATAATAGTACTGGAGTGATATAAGAGGAGCGGCTGATATCAGTCACACATATGATGTAATGTCTCTGGAGGATATAATAGTACTGGAGTGATATAAGAGGAGCCCCTGATATCAGTCACACATATGATGTAATGTCTCTGGAGGATATAATAGTACTGGAGTGATATAAGAGGAGCGGCTGATATCAGTCACATATGATGTAATGTCTCTGGAGGATATAATAGTACTGGAGTGATATAAGAGGAGCGGCTGATATCAGTCACACATATGATGTAATGTCTGGAGGATATAATAGTACTGGAGTGATATAAGAGGAGCGGCTGATATCAGTCACACATATGATGTAATGTCTCTGGAGGATATAATAGTACTGGAGTGTTATAAGAGGAGCGGCTGATATCAGTCACATATATGATGTAATGTCTCTGGAGGATATAATAGTACTGGAGTGATATAAGAGGAGCGGCTGATATCAGTCACACATATGATGTAATGTCTCTGGAGGATATAATAGTACTGGAGTGATATAAGTGGAGCGGCTGATATCAGTCACACATATGATGTAATGTCTCTGGAGGATATAATAGTGCTGGAGTGATATAAGAGGAGCGGCTGATATCAGTCACATATGATGTAATGTCTCTGGAGGATATAATAGTACTGGAGTGATATAAGAGGAGCGGCTGATATCAGTCACACATATGATGTAATGTCTCTGGAGGATATAATAGTACTGGAGTGTTATAAGAGGAGCGGCTGATATCAGTCACATATAGAAGGTTCTCAGCGCAGGAGAAATGTGACATAAAGTAGGGATCATGGGGGGGGGGCAGTTACTTTTTCACTGCTGATTCAGGGGTTTGTTTTATCTAAGGGAGGGGGGTGAATACTTTTTACAGCACTATACAGTAAAGCAAACATTTCCCGGGCTGCATCGGGTCAGGAGGGGCCGACAGCCGGTGCTCGCGATCCGCTGACAGATGCGCAGGAATAACGAGGAAATAAACAGCCCCCAACGCGGACGTCCACACTGCACGGTCGGCGCCTGGCGTTACCTGTGGTGACCTTGACTGTAGAGGTTTATGACACGGGGTCAAAGTGCGTCCAAATGTCAGAAGCTGGAAGGGGCCAAGTTCATCCCGGACATTCAGGAGAAGTCCAGAGGAAACCAGTCACCCCCCCCCCAGTCAGTCACCCCCCCCCCCCACAGTCAGTCACCCCCCCCAGTCAGTCACCCCCCCCCGTCAGTCACCCCCCCCCCCAGTCAGTCACCCCCCCCCACAGTCAGTCACCCCCTCCCCCAGTCAGTCACCCCCCCCCCAGTCAGTCACCCCCCCCCCCACAGTCAGTCACCCCCCCCCAGTCAGTCACCCCCCCTCCAGTCAGTATATATAACATCAGGAGCCCTCCTGCCCCCCCCCCAGTCAGTCCCCCCCCCCAGTCAGTGCCCCCCGTCAGTCAGTCTCCCCCCCCCCCAGTCAGTCAGTTCCCCCCCCCTCCAGTCAGTGCCCCCCGTCAGTCAGTCAGTCAGTATATATAACATCAGGAGCCCTCCTGCCCCTCCCCCACAGTCAATATTCGGATTTATCATCATTATTCTGTGGCGCAGGAAGCCGCATGCTTATGGGGTGTGATTATTATTGCAACAGCATCAGATTGAAGACAAGCTCCAGATAACAGCCGCTCAGGGCATTGCCAGGGTCTGATGATGGCTACAAAGACTTGTGGAAATCCCCCGCAGCCGGTCCGTGGCCTCGGATCCCACGTCACCTTTATGAGGCTCTGCGGTTCTGGGGCAGTTTCCGTATGACTCCGCACCTCTGTGTGCACAGACCGGCCTAGTCCTGCCCGCGCTACTGATTCCTGTCACCTGCAGCCATTGCCCTTCCTGCATTCCAGGCCTCTGAACACAACAACCTGCAGATTCCTGAGCCCTCAGGGTGGGGCGGACTGTGCAAGGAGCAGAAAGAAAAATATACACCCCCCAGATTAACACTTGAATGACAGGACCATATTACAAAGACCCCACATGTAGGGAGCCTATCCATTCACTAGAGCAGCGGTGACATCACTAAGAATGCCGCCTATCCATTCACTAGAGCAGCGGTGACATCACTAAGAATGCCGCCTATCCATTCACTAGAGAGCAGCGGTGACATCACTAAGAATGCCGCCTATCCATTCACTAGAGAGCAGCGGTGACATCACTGAGAATGCAGCCTATCCATCCACTAGAGAACAGCCATGACATCACTGAGAATGCAGCCTATCCATTCACTAGGGAGCAGTGGTGACATCCCTAAGAATACAGCCTATCCATCCACTAGAGAGCAGCGGTGACATCCCTGAGAATGCAGCCTATCCATTCACTAGAGAGCAGCGGTGACATCACTGAGAATGCAGCCTATCCATTCACTAGAGAGCAGCGGTGACATCACTGAGAATGCAGCCTATCCATTCACTAGAGAGCAGCGATGACATCACTGAAAAAGCAGCCTATCCATTCACTAGAGAGCAGCGGTGACATCACTGAGAATGCAGCCTATCCATTCACTAGAGAGCAGCGGTGACATCCCTGAGAATGCAGCCTATCCATTCACTAGAGCAGCGGTGACATCACTGAGAATGCAGCCTATCCATTCACTAGAGCAGCGGTGACATCCCTGAGAATGCAGCCTATCCATTCACTAGAGAGCAGCGATGACATCACTGAGAATGCAGCCTATCCATTCACTAGAAAGCAGCGGTGACATCACTGAGAATGCAGCCTATCAATTCACTAGAGCAGCGGTGACATCACTGAGAATGCAACCTATCCATTCACTAGAGAGCAGCGGTGACATCACTGAGAATGCAGCCTATCCATTCACTAGAGAGCAGCGATGACATCACTGAGAATGCAGCCTATCCATTCACTGGAGCAGCGGTGACATCACTGAGAATGCAGCCTATCCATTCACTAGAGAGCAGCGATGACATCACTGAGAATGCAGCCTATCCATCACTAGAGAGCAGCGGTGACATCACTGAGAATGCAGCCTATCCATTCACTAGAGAGCAGCGGTGACATCACTGAGAATGCAGCCTATCAATTCACTAGAGCAGCGGTGACATCACTGAGAATGCAGCCTATCCATTCACTAGAGAGCAGCGATGACATCACTGAGAATGCAGCCTATCCATCACTAGAGAGCAGCGGTGACATCACTGAGAATGCAGCCTATCCATTCACTAGAGAGCAGCGGTGACATCACTGAGAATGCAGCCTATCCATTCACTAGAGAGCAGCGGTGACATCACTAAGAATGCAGCCCATCCATTCACTAGAAAGCAGCGGTGACATCACTGAGAATACAGCCTATCCATTCACTAGAGAGCAGCGGTGACATCACTGAGAATGCAGCCTATCGATTCACTAGAGAGCAGCGGTGACATCACTGAGAATGCAGCCTATCCATCCACTAGAGAGCAGCAGTGACATCACTAAGAATGCAGCGGTGACATCACTGAGAATGCAGCCTATCCATTCTCTATGGAGCAGCGGTGACATCACTGAGAATACAGCCTATCCATCCACTAGAGAGCAGCAGTGACATCACTGAGAATGCAGCCTATCGATTCACTAGAGAGCAGCGGTGACATCACTGAGAATGCAGCCTATCCATCCACTAGAGAGCAGCAGTGACATCACTAAGAATGCAGCGGTGACATCACTGAGAATGGAGCCTATCCATTCACTAGAGAGCAGCGGTGACATCACTGAGAATGCAGCCTATCCATTCACTAGAAAGCAGCGGTGACATCACTGAGAATGCAGCCTATCAATTCACTAGAGCAGCGGTGACATCACTGAGAATGCAGCCTATCCATTCACTAGAGAGCAGCGGTGACATCACTGAGAATGCAGCCTATCCATTCACTAGAGCAGCGGTGACATCACTGAGAATGCAGCCTATCCATTCACTAGAGAGCAGCGATGACATCACTGAGAATGCAGCCTATCCATTCACTGGAGCAGCGGTGACATCACTGAGAATGCAGCCTATCCATTCACTAGAGAGCAGCGATGACATCACTGAGAATGCAGCCTATCCATCACTAGAGAGCAGCGGTGACATCACTGAGAATGCAGCCTATCCATTCACTAGAGAGCAGCGGTGACATCACTGAGAATGCAGCCTATCCATTCACTAGAGAGCAGCGGTGACATCACTAAGAATGCAGCCCATCCATTCACTAGAAAGCAGCGGTGACATCACTGAGAATACAGCCTATCCATTCACTAGAGAGCAGCGGTGACATCACTGAGAATGCAGCCTATCGATTCACTAGAGAGCAGCGGTGACATCACTGAGAATGCAGCCTATCCATCCACTAGAGAGCAGCAGTGACATCACTAAGAATGCAGCGGTGACATCACTGAGAATGCAGCCTATCCATTCTCTATGGAGCAGCGGTGACATCACTGAGAATACAGCCTATCCATCCACTAGAGAGCAGCAGTGACATCACTGAGAATGCAGCCTATCGATTCACTAGAGAGCAGCGGTGACATCACTGAGAATGCAGCCTATCCATCCACTAGAGAGCAGCAGTGACATCACTAAGAATGCAGCGGTGACATCACTGAGAATGGAGCCTATCCATTCACTAGAGAGCAGCGGTGACATCACTGAGAGTTCAGCTTATCCATTCACTAGAGAGCAGCGGTGACAACACTGACAATGCAGCCTATCCATTCACTAGAGAGCAGCGGTGACATCACTAAGAATGCAGCCTATCCATTCACTAGAGCGCAGCGGTGACTTCACTAACTATGCAGCCCATCCATTCACTAGAAAGCAGCGGTGACATCACTGAGAATGCAGCCTATCCATCCACTAGAGAACAGCTGTGACATCACTGAGAATGCAGCCTATCCATCCACTAGAGAGCAGCGGTGACATCACTAAGAATACAGCCTATCCATCCACTAGAGAGCAGCGGTGACATCACAGAATACAGCCTATCCATCCACTAGAGAGCAGCGATGACATCACTGAGAATGCAGCCTATCCATTCACTGGAGCAGCGGTGACATCACTGAGAATGCAGCCTATCCATTCACTAGAGAGCAGCGATGACATCACTGAGAATGCAGCCTATCCATCACTAGAGAGCAGCGGTGACATCACTGAGAATGCAGCCTATCCATTCACTAGAGAGCAGCAGTGACATCACTGAGAATGCAGCCTATCCATTCACTAGAGAGCAGCGGTGACATCACTAAGAATGCAGCCCATCCATTCACTAGAAAGCAGCGGTGACATCACTGAGAATACAGCCTATCCATTCACTAGAGAGCAGCGGTGACATCACTGAGAATGCAGCCTATCGATTCACTAGAGAGCAGCGGTGACATCACTGAGAATGCAGCCTATCCATCCACTAGAGAGCAGCAGTGACATCACTAAGAATGCAGCGGTGACATCACTGAGAATGCAGCCTATCCATTCTCTATGGAGCAGCGGTGACATCACTGAGAATACAGCCTATCCATCCACTAGAGAGCAGCAGTGACATCACTGAGAATGCAGCCTATCGATTCACTAGAGAGCAGCGGTGACATCACTGAGAATGCAGCCTATCCATCCACTAGAGAGCAGCAGTGACATCACTAAGAATGCAGCGGTGACATCACTGAGAATGGAGCCTATCCATTCACTAGAGAGCAGCGGTGACATCACTGAGAGTTCAGCTTATCCATTCACTAGAGAGCAGCGGTGACAACACTGACAATGCAGCCTATCCATTCACTAGAGAGCAGCGGTGACATCACTAAGAATGCAGCCTATCCATTCACTAGAGCGCAGCGGTGACTTCACTAACTATGCAGCCCATCCATTCACTAGAAAGCAGCGGTGACATCACTGAGAATGCAGCCTATCCATCCACTAGAGAACAGCTGTGACATCACTGAGAATGCAGCCTATCCATCCACTAGAGAGCAGCGGTGACATCACTAAGAATACAGCCTATCCATCCACTAGAGAGCAGCGGTGACATCACAGAATACAGCCTATCCATCCACTAGAGAGCAGCAGTGACATCACTAAGAATACAGCCTATCCATCCACTAGAGAGCAGCGGTGACATCACTAAGAATACAGCCTATCCATCCACTAGAGAGCAGCGGTGACATCACTTAGAATGCAGCCTATCCATTCACTAGAGAGCAGCGGTGACATCACTGAGAATGCAGCCTATCCATTCACTAGAGAGCAGCGGTGACATCACTGAGAATGCAGCCTATCCATTCACTAGAGAGCAGCGGTGACATCACAGAATACAGCCTATCCATTCACTAGAGAGCAGCAGTGATTTATCGCCCTCCCTGGGGGATCTTGTCGTCCTCACAGGTTAGGGGCAGGTTCCCTCAGCATAGACACCAGCGGCCTCCACTTCCCTCCTAATACCAAGGTCACCTGTGATGTTGATTCCATGTGTACACTGTGACGAAGCTGCTGCTGGGTGATCACACAATGCAGCCATTCTTCAGAAGAGAAGAAAATAAACCATAGGATCCCTGTGCATCTCCTCACACCGCCAGACACAAGCGAAATAACATCCTATAAATCTGTCCCAAATCTCCGTCATCTGAACTTCCCCAGGACTGAAAACTCAACGGAAAACAATGTGGAAACTGATACTGTCTGCTGAGCCACTGTATCTAATCCTATCATGTGTGATACTGTCTGCTGAGCCACTGTATCTAATCCTATCATGTGTGATACTGTCTGCTGAGCTGTGTATCTAATCCTATCGTGTGATACTGTCTGCTGAGCCGCTGTATCTAATCCTATCATGTGTGATACTGTCTGCTGAGCCGTGTATCTAATCCTATCGTGTGATACTGTCTGCTGAGCCGCTGTATCTAATCCTATCATGTGTGATACTGTCTGCTGAGCTGTGTATCTAATTCTATCATGTGTGATACTGTCTGCTGAGCCGTGTATCTAATCCTATCGTGTGATACTGTCTGCTGAGCCGCTGTATCTAATCCTATCATGTGTGATACTGTCTGCTGAGCCGCTGTATCTAATCCTATCATGTGTGATACTGTCTGCTGAGCCGTGTATCTAATCCTATCGTGTGATACTGTCTGCTGAGCCGTGTATCTAATCCTATCATGTGTGATACTGTCTGCTGAGCTGTGTATCTAATCCTATCATGTGTGATACTGTCTGCTGTGCTGTGTATCTAACCCTATCATGTGTGATACTGTCTGCTGAGCTGTGTATCTAATCCTATCATGTGTGATACTGTCTGCTGAGCTGTGTATCTAATCCTATCATGTGTGATACTGTCTGCTGAGCTGTGTATCTAATTCTATCATGTGTGATACTGTCTGCTGAGCTGTGTATCTAATCCTATCATGTGTGATACGGTCTGCTGAGCTGTGTATCTAATCTTATCATGTGTGATACTGTCTGCTGAGCTGTGTATCTAATCCTATCATGTGTGATACTGTCTGCTGAGCCACTGTATCTAATCCTATCATGTGTGATACTGTCTGCTGAGCTGTGTATCTAATCCTATCGTGTGATACTGTCTGCTGAGCCGCTGTATCTAATCCTATCATGTGTGATACTGTCTGCTGAGCCGTGTATCTAATCCTATCGTGTGATACTGTCTGCTGAGCCGCTGTATCTAATCCTATCATGTGTGATACTGTCTGCTGAGCTGTGTATCTAATTCTATCATGTGTGATACTGTCTGCTGAGCCGTGTATCTAATCCTATCGTGTGATACTGTCTGCTGAGCCGCTGTATCTAATCCTATCATGTGTGATACTGTCTGCTGAGCCGCTGTATCTAATCCTATCATGTGTGATACTGTCTGCTGAGCCGTGTATCTAATCCTATCGTGTGATACTGTCTGCTGAGCCGTGTATCTAATCCTATCATGTGTGATACTGTCTGCTGAGCTGTGTATCTAATCCTATCATGTGTGATACTGTCTGCTGTGCTGTGTATCTAACCCTATTATGTGTGATACTGTCTGCTGAGCTGTGTATCTAATCCTATCATGTGTGATACTGTCTGCTGAGCTGTGTATCTAATCCTATCATGTGTGATACTGTCTGCTGAGCTGTGTATCTAATCCTATCATGTATGATACTGTCTGCTGAGCTGTGTATCTAATCCTATCATGTGTGATACGGTCTGCTGAGCTGTGTATCTAATCTTATCATGTGTGATACTGTCTGCTGAGCTGTGTATCTAATCCTATCATGTGTGATACTGTCTGCTGAGCTGTGTATCTAATCCTATCATGTGTGATACTGTCTGCTGAGCTGTGTATCTAATCCTATCATGTGTGATACTGTCTGCTGAGCTGTGTATCTAATTCTATCATGTGTGATACTGTCTGCTGAGCCGTGTATCTAATCCTATCGTGTGATACTGTCTGCTGAGCCGCTGTATCTAATCCTATCATGTGTGATACTGTCTGCTGAGCCGCTGTATCTAATCCTATCATGTGTGATACTGTCTGCTGAGCCGTGTATCTAATCCTATCGTGTGATACTGTCTGCTGAGCTGTGTATCTAATCCTATCATGTGTGATACTGTCTGCTGAGCTGTGTATCTAATCCTATCATGTGTGATACTGTCTGCTGTGCTGTGTATCTAACCCTATCATGTGTGATACTGTCTGCTGAGCTGTGTATCTAATCCTATCATGTGTGATACTGTCTGCTGAGCTGTGTATCTAATCCTATCATGTGTGATACTGTCTGCTGAGCTGTGTATCTAATCCTATCATGTATGATACTGTCTGCTGAGCTGTGTATCTAATCCTATCATGTGTGATACGGTCTGCTGAGCTGTGTATCTAATCTTATCATGTGTGATACTGTCTGCTGAGCTGTGTATCTAATCCTATCATGTGTGATACGGTCTGCTGAGCCGTGTATCTAATCCTATCATGTGTGATACTGTCTGCTGAGCCGTGTATCTAATCATATCATGTGTGATACGGTCTGCTGAGCCGTGTATCTAATCTTATCATGTGTGATACTGTCTGCTGAGCTGTGTATCTAATCCTATCATGTGTGATACTGTCTGCTGAGCTGTGTATCTAATCCTGTCATGTGTGATACTGTCTGCTGAGCTGTGTATCTAATCCTATCATGTGTGATACTGTCTGCTGAGCCGTGTATCTAATCCTATCATGTGTGATACTGTCTGCTGAGCCGTGTATCTAATCCTATCATGTGTGATACTGTCTGCTGAGCCGTGTATCTAATCCTATCATGTGTGATACTGTCTGCTGAGCCGTGTATCTAATCCTATCATGTGTGATACTGTCTGCTGAGCCGCTGTATCTAATCCTGTCATGTGTGATACTGTCTGCTGAGCTGTGTATCTAATCCTATCATGTGTGATACTGTCTGCTGAGCTGTGTATCTAATCCTATCATGTGTGATACTGTCTGCTGAGCTGTGTATCTAATCCTATCATGTGTGATACTGTCTGCTGAGCTGTGTATCTAATCCTATCATGTGAGATACTGTCTGCTGAGCTGTGTATCTAATCCTATCATGTGTGATACTGTCTGCTGAGCTGTGTATCTAATCCTATCATGTGTGATACTGTTTCCTGAGCTGTGTATCTAATCCTATCATGTGTGATACTGTTTCCTGAGCTGTGTATCTAATCCTATCATGTGTGATACTGTCTGCTGAGCTGTGTATCTAATCCTATCATGTGTGATACTGTCTGCTGAGCTGTGTATCTAATCCTATCATGTGTGATACTGTCTGCTGAGCTGTGTATCTAATCCTATCATGTGTGATACTGTCTACTGAGCCCTGTATCTAATCCTATCATGTGTGATACTGTCTGCTGAGCCGTGTATCTAATCATATCATGTGTGATACGGTCTGCTGAGCTGTGTATCTAATCTTATCATGTGTGATACTGTCTGCTGAGCTGTGTATCTAATCCTATCATGTGTGATACTGTCTGCTGAGCTGTGTATCTAATCCTGTCATGTGTGATACTGTCTGCTGAGCTGTGTATCTAATCCTATCATGTGTGATACTGTCTGCTGAGCCGTGTATCTAATCCTATCATGTGTGATACTGTCTGCTGAGCCGTGTATCTAATCCTATCATGTGTGATACTGTCTGCTGAGCAGTGTATCTAATCCTATCATGTGTGATACTGTCTGCTGAGCCGTGTATCTAATCCTATCATGTGTGATACTGTCTGCTGAGCTGTGTATCTAATCCTATCATGTGTGATACTGTCTGCTGAGCTGTGTATCTAATCCTATCATGTGTGATACTGTCTGCTGAGCTGTGTATCTAATCCTATGATGTGTGATACTGTCTGCTGAGCTGTGTATCTAATCCTATGTGTGATACTGTCTGCTGAGCTGTGTATCTAATCCTATCATGTGTGATACTGTCTGCTGAGCTGTGTATCTAATCCTATCATGTGTGATACTGTCTGCTGAGCTGTGTATCTAATCCTATGATGTGTGATACTGTCTGCTGAGCTGTGTATCTAATCCTATGTGTGATACTGTCTGCTGAGCTGTGTATCTAATCCTATCATGTGTGATACTGTCTGCTGAGCTGTGTATCTAATCCTATCATGTGTGATACTGTCTGCTGAGCTGTGTATCTAATCCTATCATGTGTGATACTGTCTGCTGAGCTGTGTATCTAATCCTATCATGTGTGATACTGTCTGCTGAGCTGTGTATCTAATCCTATCATGTGTGATACTGTCTGCTGAGCTGTGTATCTAATCCTATCATGTGTGATACTGTGCTGAGCTGTGTATCTAATCCTATCATGTGTGATACTGTTTCCTGAGCGGTGTATCTAATCCTATCATGTGTGATACTGTCTGCTGAGCTGTGTATCTAATCCTATCATCTGTGATACTGTCTGCTGAGCTGTGTATCTAATCCTATCATGTGTGATACTGTCTGCTGAGCTGTGTATCTAATCCTATCATGTGTGATACTGTCTGCTGAGCTGTGTATATAATCCTGTCATGTAGGATTTTCGGATCAGCTGTACCGTTTCCAGATTGTCAGCTCTTGTGTCATGCGGTTGCTGTGAGTAAACATTGCGCTTCCTGTCGGTGACCCCGCTGTCCTCCATTCTGACTTTCCAGAATTACAGGGGCGGTGACTCCTCCTGACATTTTTCTGCCGTCACATGAGGTTTTATTCCTCTCACACCGGAGTCTCTGCAGGATCGGGGCACAGAGCCAGCTCTAAGGGTCCGAGGGACTACAAGTCTCAGCACAAACCACCAGACTCCCAACCTGTAGAACTACAAGTCCCAGCTGACTGTCCTATGGAATTACAGATCTCAGTGCACTTTGGCCTCTCCTGAGACATCCTCGAAGATATCCAGATACTGTAGGACTACAAGTCCCAGCAGACTCTCCCAACCGGCTTTTGTGGAACAACAAAACTTAATATTCCCGTCAAGTCCAAGCGCTGCAGCCTCACCTGCTGTAATGTTATGGAACGCGCTGTCACTTTAATGATGTAATCCCCGAGATACAGACACTTAGTACACAGGAAATGGGGCTGATATAACGGAGTAAACAAAGGAGCGCCGCAGCGCCAATCCCAGGAGGCCAACCCCCAGAGCAACGCACTCACTGCCCCACCCCGGTAGTGTGGTACTATAAGTCCCAGCAAAGCCTGACAGAAAAGTAGATGAAGTGGCTCCGGGTTTCCCTACCCCAGTACAGGGCTGCGAGGAGGCATCACCCCGGGATTACCCGCAGGACGTCAGGAGATTTACGAGGTTTCTTTGCTCCCAATATTTTCCCTTCAATTAATAAACACGACTCCGCGCTGCGCCAAAACGAGAGCGAAAATGGTGGAGCGCCAAAGAGCCGGCGCCAGGACCACGAAACGACACAAAGGGCCTGGGAGGGGGGCACATAATTATAGCAATATAACAAGTCCCTGACCCCTGGTAAATCTAATTCCTGGACTCATCGTCCTCTATCGGATGTTATCTGTACCCTGGAAAGCTGAGTGACAACCTGTACAGCTGCCGCAGGGGTCATCACCCAGCTTTCCTAGAGGCCAGAATGGCTAATCTCCATAATTCTTCCGTGGTATGGGAGGGGGCGTGCATGGCTACATAACCAGGATGACCGAAAACTGGATGACTGAGCTGTGATGGCGGCCATGGTGGTTGTCACCCAGCTTTCCCAGAAACAGAACTAATAAACATCTGACAGGAATATTTACCAGAGGGCGCAGTGTCTGCAGCCCCCGGAGCATAGGAGAAGTGACTGCAGGTGCGCGGCAACGTTTCTGGCTGGAGCGCCAGCTGTCCGGCAGAGTTCACTGTCCTCAGGTCCGGAAGCTTCTACTGAACCGCCGCAAGAACGATGGTCAGCCACACGCAGCAAGGGGGGGGGGTGACAACTATAATGTCTGATCCAAACATCTCAGGGAGAAAAATACAACATGGCGGATCAAACCTTCCACAGAGGGACAGCGGTCGCCCACAATAATGTGACCAGTTAATGGACAATAATCTCAGGGCTGCGTTGTGGGCGGATTCCTGTATACACCGGATATCACTGACCGCCCCTGCCGTCACAGACGTCTACAATAAACGCTAAAAAGAACCAATCTCTCCAGTCCGCGCCACGATCAGTCGGAAAAGCTCAATAATCATTCAAATCAGGAGTGTTCTCCAGCTGCAAAATCCAACAAGACAAGACCCCGGCAGAGAGAGGAAAGATCCCCGGCAGAGAGAGGAAAGATCCCGGCAGAGAGAGGAAAGATCCCCGGCAGAGAGAGGAAAGATCCCCGGCAGAGAGAGGAAAGATCCCCGGCAGAGAGAGGAAAGATCCCCGGCAGAGAGAGGAAAGATCCCCGGCAGAGAGAGGAAAGACCCCGGCAGAGAGAGGAAAGATCCCCGGCAGAGAGAGGAAAGATCCCCGGCAGAGAGAGGAAAGATCCCGGCAGAGAGGAAAGACCCCGGCAGAGAGAGGAAAGATCCCGGCAGAGAGAGGAAAGATCCCCGGCAGAGAGAGGAAAGATCCCCGGCAGAGAGAGGAAAGATCCCCGGCAGAGAGAGGAAAGATCCCCGGCAGAGAGAGGAAAGATCCCCGGCAGAGAGAGGAAAGATCCCCGGCAGAGAGAGGAAAGATCCCCGGCAGAGAGAGGAAAGATCCCGGCAGAGAGAGGAAAGATCCCGGCAGAGAGAGGAAAGATCCCCGGCAGAGAGAGGAAAGATCCCCGGCAGAGAGAGGAAAGATCCCGGCAGAGAGAGGAAAGATCCCCGGCAGAGAGAGGAAAGACCCCGGCAGAGAGAGGAAAGATCCCGGCAGAGAGAGGAAAGATCCCCGGCAGAGAGAGGAAAGATCCCGGCAGAGAGAGGAAAGATCCCGGCAGAGAGAGGAAAGATCCCGGCAGAGAGAGGAAAGATCCCCGGCAGAGAGAGGAAAGATCCCCGGCAGAGAGAGGAAAGATCCCCGGCAGAGAGAGGAAAGATCCCCGGCAGAGAGAGGAAAGATCCCGGCAGAGAGAGGAAAGATCCCCGGCAGAGAGAGGAAAGATCCCCGGCAGAGAGAGGAAAGATCCCGGCAGAGAGAGGAAAGACCCCGGCAGAGAGAGGAAAGATCCCGGCAGAGAGAGGAAAGATCCACGGCAGAGAGAGGAAAGATCCCGGCAGAGAGAGGAAAGATCCACGGCAGAGAGAGGAAAGATCCCGGCAGAGAGAGGAAAGATCCCCGGCAGAGAGAGGAAAGATCCCCGGCAGAGAGAGGAAAGATCCCCGGCAGAGAGAGGAAAGATCCCCGGCAGAGAGAGGAAAGATCCCGGCAGAGAGAGGAAAGATCCCGGCAGAGAGAGGAAAGACCCCGGCAGAGAGAGGAAAGATCCCGGCAGAGAGAGGAAAGATCCCGGCAGAGAGAGGAAAGATCCCGGCAGAGAGAGGAAAGATCCCGGCAGAGAGAGGAAAGATCCCGGCAGAGAGAGGAAAGATCCCGGCAGAGAGAGGAAAGATCCCGGCAGAGAGAGGAAAGACCCCGGCAGAGAGGAAAGACCCCGGCAGAGAGAGGAAAGATCCCGGCAGAGAGAGGAAAGATCCCGGCAGAGAGAGGAAAGATCCCGGCAGAGAGAGAGGAAAGACCCCGGCAGAGAGAGAGGAAAGATCCCGGCAGAGAGAGGAAAGATCCCGGCAGAGAGAGGAAAGATCCCGGCAGAGAGAGGAAAGATCCCGGCAGAGAGAGGAAAGATCCTGGCAGAGAGAGGAAAGATCCCGGCAGAGAGAGGAAAGACCCCGGCAGAGAGAGGAAAGATCCCGGCAGAGAGAGGAAAGACCCCGGCAGAGAGAGGAAAGATCCCGGCAGAGAGAGGAAAGATCCCGGCAGAGAGCGGAGCAGACATGGAGCTTACCTGCCCGGAGCTGAGGAATGTCCCTGGGGGCTGCAGGAGGCTGGAAGTTCTGGTCTGACCAGGAGGAGGTGAATGGATTCGGCTGCTGGAAGGAGAAGAATATTAGACACAGGGAGGAGCAGTGAACTCCACCCTCAGCCACAGGCAATTATTACACAATCTGCAGCTCCACGCACAGAAGGAGAACGCAGCCACCTACCTGCCCCCCTCCCACCAGCAGCAGAGCGGACCCCACATATTATAGGGAAAGGCCTGTAATCCGGCATCTGATGATCCAGAAAGTCTAATGATCCGTCACAGGACTGTAATATAATGCGGAATCTTACCAGAGAAGCAACAAGGAGACAGCGGCGGCGGCGTGTGCGGGGACATCGGATTCAGGACTATGAAGCTTCTCTGGGGTATCCTAAAATTAATATTTACGCCCCAGGACACATGATAAATGTCTGATCGCCGGGGGTCCCACCAATCACTAGAGCGTGCGGCTGTATTCTCTGTCTCTGGTGGAGACAGGTGAGCTCTGTGCTCGGCTAGTTCTGTTTGTCCCTTAGACTTTGAATGGAGCTGCACCGCGCGTGATCGACCAGCACTATGATCAAGCTCCTCCTCCCCGCCGATGTGGAGTGAGTCGGAACGGGGGAAGTAGAAACCCTGGTGTGGGGCCCCCAGCGATCAGATATCAATCACCCTTCCTGTGAATAGGGAAGAAATGTTAATATTGGGAAAACCCCTTTAAGGCTGAATTCACACACAGGGTTTTTTACAGCTTTTTTTTTTTAGCTCTTAAGGCTGGGTTCACACGACCTCTTTTCAGACGTAATGGTGGTGTTTTACGCCTCGAATTACGCCTGAAAAGACTACTCCAATACGTCGGCAAACATCTGCCCACTGCTTTCAATGGGTTTGCCGATGTTCTGTGCCGACGAGCTGTCATTTTACACGTCGCTGTCAAAAGTCAGCGTGTAGGAAAGACGGCTCATCAAAAGAAGTGCAGGACACTTATATACATTATATGCGGGGCACTTATATACATTACATGCGGGACACTTATATACATTATATGCGGGACACTTATATACATTATATGCGGGACACTTATATACATTATATGCGGGACACTTATATACATTATATGCGGGACCCTTATATACATTATATGCGGGACACTTATATACATTATATGCAGGACACTTATATACATTATATACAGGACACTTCTATACATTATATGCGGGACACTTATATACATTATATGCGGGACACTTATATACATTATATGCGGGACCCTTATATACATTATATGCGGGACACTTATATACATTATATGCAGGACACTTATATACATTATATACAGGACACTTCTATACATTATATGCGGGACACTTATATACATTATATGCGGGACACTTATATACATTATATGCGGGACACTTATATACATTACATGCGGGACACTTCTATACATTATATGCGGGACACTTATATACATTATATGCGGGACACTTATATACATTATATGCGGGACACTTATATACATTATATGCGGGACACTTCTATACATTATATGCGGGACACTTCTATACATTATATGCGGGACACTTATATACATTATATGCGGGACACTTATATACATTATATGCGGGACACTTCTATACATTATATGCGGGACACTTCTATACATTATATGCGGGACACTTATATACATTATATGCGGGACACTTCTATACATTATATGCCGGACACTTATATACATTATATGCGGGACACTTATATACATTACATGCGGGACACTTATATACATTATATGCGGGACACTTATATACATTATATGCGGGACACTTCTATACATTATATGCGGGGCACTTATATACATTACATGCGGGACACTTATATACATTATATGCGGGACACTTATATACATTATATGCGGGACACTTATATACATTATATGCGGGACACTTATATACATTATATGCGGGACACTTATATACATTATATGCGGGACACTTCTATACATTATATGCGGGACACTTATATACATTATATGCGGGACACTTCTATACATTATATGCCGGACACTTATATACATTATATGCGGGACACTTATATACATTACATGCGGGACACTTATATACATTATATGCGGGACACTTATATACATTATATGCGGGACACTTCTATACATTATATGCGGGGCACTTATATACATTACATGCGGGACACTTATATACATTATATGCGGGACACTTATATACATTATATGCGGGACACTTATATACATTATATGCGGGACACTTATATACATTATATGCGGGACACTTATATACATTATATGCGGGACACTTATATACATTATATGCAGGGCACTTCTATACATTATATGCAGGACACTTATATACATTATATGCGGGACACTTATATACATTATATGCAGGACACTTATATACATTATATGCGGGACACTTATATACATTATATACGGGACACCTATATACATTATATGCGGGACACTTCTATACATTATATGCGGGACACTTATATACATTATATACGGGACACTTATATACATTATATGCAGGACACTTATATACATTATATGCGGGACACTTATATACATTATATGCGGGACACTTATATACATTATATACGGGACACTTATATACATTATATGCAGGACACTTATATACATTATATGCGGGACACTTATATACATTATATGCGGGACACTTATATACATTATATGCGGGACACTTATATACATTATATGCGGGACACTTATATACATTATATGCGGGACACTTCTATACATTATATGCCGGACACTTATATACATTATATGCCGGACACTTATATACATTATATGCCGGACACTTATATACATTATATGCGGGACACTTATATACATTATATGCCGGACACTTATATACATTATATGCGGGACACTTATATACATTATATGCCGGACACTTCTTGGGACGTAATTGGAGCCGTTTTTCATTGACTCCATTGAAAAACATCTCCAATTACGTCCGTAAAAGACACCGCGAAAAACGCGTGTACGAGCAATTATGTCTGAAATTCAGGAGCTGTTTTCTCCTGAACCTCCGTAATTTCAGACGTATTTGCCGTTATCGTGTGCACATCCCCTAAATGTTACTTGAAAGTCTCTACAGTGAATTAGTGAACAGGCTACGTGCGAGGCTTTCTGCTTGTGGCGTTTTGGGGTCAGTGGTGTAAATGATGGCGTCTTTCCCGTAGGCTTTCTTTATAGGACTTCAAAAAACGGCCAGAAAAAAAGAATGTTACAAACGGACACCAAATATAAATTGCTGAGTGACGGAGGCCCAGAGGTTCAGAGACTTTTCTATGACGTCTGATAATCCGACATCGAGTAACTGGAAAGTGTTAAGATTCAGACACGAAACGTGAAGTTTCCACGTGAGCGAGATAACGCAATTAACGTTTTAATATGTGACGCGCGGCGCAGTTCTCAAAGTGCTCGTCTACCCGTGGAGGAACAAAGCTTAAAGGAACGCTCCAGGGAAATCTGATATAAAGCGGAGATTTACTGCGTGAATTGCACCAAATTTCAGTTTTAGGCCATGTTCACACACGCGGTTTATGATGCTTTTCTTTTTTCGGCAAACACAGGAAAGGGCACAAAAGAAAGGAGATGATCAGTCTTTACTTTATAACTTTCCTTCCTTTTTGGATCCACTTCTGACTTTTGCTAAAAAACCTAACCAAAAACTGCATCAAATCTGCGGGTGAATTGCGGTCCCGTTCATTTCTATGGGCCCATTCACACGACCGTGGTTTTCACAGTCCGTGCAGGAGCCTGGACCACAAAAAGATAGGACATGTCTTATTACGGCCGTGTTTGGAGGTCCAGGCGCATAGAAATGAACGCACACGGCCATGTGCACGGCCCGCGACTCAACAATTCTCATAAAATGCGCCGAATTTATAAACAACATGCGCTATGTTTTCCCCCCACAAAATATTTGTATAAAGTACGGCAGCCATGAAGTGTCAGAGATAAGAGAAAACCGTGTCTCTGCGTGCGCCATTTTCCATATCTCATAAAATGATGCATTTTCTGACACGATTGATAAAGGTCTCCCACTGTGCTATACCGGGTGCGGGGCCTGAGGGGGCGGAGCACGACTTCTATTCATTTTTATTGTCATGCTCCACCCCTCAGGCCTTGCACTGAGCAGAACACATAGGATTAGTTTCACCCGGACTGTTCCTTTAACAACACAGAAACCAGGAAAAAAAAGTGCTAAAATAACATCAAATGGACTGTGACGAATCCCGAATAAGTTACCACAGTAACCAACGACGCGCTGCCGACATGATGGAAATGTATGAGGACGAGTGATCGGAGTAACGAGCGATCATCCCCAGACATTACTGATCATTGCCCGGTGTAACCAACGACGCGCTGCCGACATGATGGAAATGTATGAGGATGAGTGATCAGAGTAACGAGCGATCATCCCCAGACATTACTGATCATTGCCCGGTGTAACCAACGACGCGCTGCCGACATGATGGAAATGTATGAGGACGAGTGATCGGAGTAACGAGCGATCATCCCCAGACATTACTGATCATTGCCCGGTGTAACCAACGACGTGCTGCCGACATGATGGAAATGTATGAGGACGAGTGATCGGAGTAACGAGCGATCATCCCCAGACATTACTGATCATTGCCCGGTGTAAACAACGACGCGCTGCCGACATGATGGAAATGTATGAGGACGAGTGATCGGAGTAACGAGCGATCATCCCCAGACATTACTGATCATTGCCCGGTGTAAACAACGACGCGCTGCCGACATGATGGAAATGTATGAGGACGAGTGATCGGAGTAACGAGCGATCATCCCCAGACATTACTGATCATTGCCCGGTGTAACCAACGACGTGCTGCCGACATGATGGAAATGTATGAGGACGAGTGATCGGAGTAACGAGCGATCATCCCCAGACATTACTGATCATTGCCCGATGTAAACAACGATGTGCTGCCGACATGATGGAAATGTATGAGGACGAGTGATCGGAGTAACGAACGATCATCCCCAGACATTACTGATCATTGCCCGGTGTAACCAACGACGCGCTGCCGACATGATGGAAATGTATGAGGACGAGTGATCAGAGTAACGAGCGATCATCCCCAGACATTACTGATCATCCCCCGGTGTAACCAACGACGTGCTGCCGACATGATGGAAATGTATGAGGACGAGTGATCGGAGTAACGAGCGATCATCCCCAGACATTACTGATCATTGCCCGGTGTAAACAACGACGTGCTGCCGACATGATGGAAATGTATGAGGACGAGTGATCGGAGTAACGTGCGATCATCCCCAGACATTACTGATCATTGCCCGGTGTAAACAACGACGTGCTGCCGACATGATGGAAATGTATGAGGACGAGTGATCGGAGTAACGAGCGATCATCCCCAGACATTACTGATCATCCCCCGGTGTAACCAACGACGCGCTGCCGACATGATGGAAATGTATGAGGACGAGTGATCGGAGTAACGAGCGATCATCCCCAGACATTACTGATCATTGCCCGGTGTAACCAACGACGCGCTGCCGACATGATGGAAATGTATGAGGACGAGTGATCGGAGTAACGAGCGATCATCCCCAGACATTACTGATCATTGCCCGGTGTAACCAACGACGCGCTGCCGACATGATGGAAATGTATGAGGATGAGTGATCAGAGTAACGAGCGATCATCCCCAGACATTACTGATCATTGCCCGGTGTAACCAACGACGCGCTGCCGACATGATGGAAATGTATGAGGACGAGTGATCGGAGTAACGAGCGATCATCCCCAGACATTACTGATCATTGCCCGGTGTAACCAACGACGTGCTGCCAACATGATGGAAATGTATGAGGACGAGTGATCGGAGTAACGAGCGATCATCCCCAGACATTACTGATCATTGCCCGGTGTAAACAACGACGCGCTGCCGACATGATGGAAATGTATGAGGACGAGTGATCGGAGTAACGAGCGATCATCCCCAGACATTACTGATCATTGCCCGGTGTAACCAACGACGTGCTGCCGACATGATGGAAATGTATGAGGACGAGTGATCGGAGTAACGAGCGATCATCCCCAGACATTACTGATCATTGCCCGGTGTAAACAACGACGCGCTGCCGACATGATGGAAATGTATGAGGACGAGTGATCGGAGTAACGAGCGATCATCCCCAGACATTACTGATCATTGCCCGGTGTAAACAACGACGCGCTGCCGACATGATGGAAATGTATGAGGACGAGTGATCGGAGTAACGAGCGATCATCCCCAGACATTACTGATCATTGCCCGGTGTAACCAACGACGTGCTGCCGACATGATGGAAATGTATGAGGACGAGTGATCGGAGTAACGAGCGATCATCCCCAGACATTACTGATCATTGCCCGATGTAAACAACGATGTGCTGCCGACATGATGGAAATGTATGAGGACGAGTGATCGGAGTAACGAACGATCATCCCCAGACATTACTGATCATTGCCCGGTGTAACCAACGACGCGCTGCCGACATGATGGAAATGTATGAGGACGAGTGATCAGAGTAACGAGCGATCATCCCCAGACATTACTGATCATCCCCCGGTGTAACCAACGACGTGCTGCCGACATGATGGAAATGTATGAGGACGAGTGATCGGAGTAACGAGCGATCATCCCCAGACATTACTGATCATTGCCCGGTGTAAACAACGACGTGCTGCCGACATGATGGAAATGTATGAGGACGAGTGATCGGAGTAACGAGCGATCATCCCCAGACATTACTGATCATTGCCCGGTGTAACCAACGACGCGCTGCCGACATGATGGAAATGTATGAGGACGAGTGATCGGAGTAACGAGCGATCATCCCCAGACATTACTGATCATTGGCCGGTGTAACCAACGACGCGCTGCCGACATGATGGAAATGTATGAGGACGAGTGATCGGAGTAACGAGCGATCATCCCCAGACATTACTGATCATTGCCCGGTGTAAACAACGACGCGCTGCCGACATGATGGAAATGTATGAGAACGAGTGATCAGAGTAACGAGCGATCATCCCCAGACATTACTGATCATTGCCCGGTGTAAACAACGACGCGCTGCCGACATGATGGAAACGTATGAGGACGAGTGATCGGAGTAACGAGCGATCATCCCCAGACATTACTGATCATTGCCCGGTGTAAACAACGACGCGCTGCCGACATGATGGAAATGTATGAGGACGACTGATCGGAGTAACGAGCGATCATCCCCAGACATTACTGATCATTGCCCGATGTAACCAACGACGCGCTGCCAACATGATTGAAATGTATGAGGACGAGTGATCGGAGTAACGAGCGATCATCCCCAGACATTACTGATCATTGCCCGGTGTAAACAACGACGCGCTGCCGACATGATGGAAATGTATGAGGACGACTGATCGGAGTAACGAGCGATCATCCCCAGACATTACTGATCATTGCCCGGTGTAAACAACGACGTGCTGCCGACATGATGGAAATGTATGAGGACGAGTGATCGGAGTAACGTGCGATCATCCCCAGACATTACTGATCATTGCCCGGTGTAAACAACGACGCGCTGCCGACATGATGGAAATGTATGAGGACGAGTGATCGGAGTAACGAGTGATCATCCCCAGACATTACTGATCATTGCCCGGTGTAAACAACGACGCGCTGCCGACATGATGGAAATGTATGAGGACGAGTGATCGGAGTAACGTGCGATCATCCCCAGACATTACTGATCATTGCCCGGTGTAAACAACGACGTGCTGCCGACATGATGGAAATGTATGAGGACGAGTGATCGGAGTAACGAGCGATCATCCCCAGACATTACTGATCATCCCCCGGTGTAACCAACGACGCGCTGCCGACATGATGGAAATGTATGAGGACGAGTGATCGGAGTAACGAGCGATCATCCCCAGACATTACTGATCATTGCCCGGTGTAACCAACGACGCGCTGCCGACATGATGGAAATGTATGAGGACGAGTGATCGGAGTAACGAGCGATCATCCCCAGACATTACTGATCATTGCCCGGTGTAACCAACGACGCGCTGCCGACATGATGGAAATGTATGAGGACGAGTGATCGGAGTAACGAGCGATCAGCCCCAGACATTACTGATCATCCCCCGGTGTAACCAACGACGCGCTGCCGACATGATGGAAATATATGAGGACGAGTGATCGGAGTAACGAGCGATCATCCCCAGACATTACTGATCATTGCCCGGTGTAACCAACGACGCGCTGCCGACATGATGGAAATGTATGAGGACGAGTGATCGGAGTAACGAGCGATCATCCCCAGACATTACTGATCATTGCCCGGTGTAAACAACGACGCGCTGCCGACATGATGGAAATGTATGAGGATGAGTGATCAGAGTAACGAGCGATCATCCCCAGACATTACTGATCATTGCCCGGTGTAACCAACGACGCGCTGCCGACATGATGGAAACGTATGAGGACGAGTGATCGGAGTAACGAGCGATCATCCCCAGACATTACTGATCATTGCCCGGTGTAACCAACGACGCGCTGCCGACATGATGGAAATGTATGAGGACGAGTGATCGGAGTAACGAGCGATCATCCCCAGACATTACTGATCATTGCCCGGTGTAACCAACGACGCGCTGCCGACATGATGGAAATGTATGAGGACGAGTGATCGGAGTAACGAGCGATCATCCCCAGACATTACTGATCATTGGCCGGTGTAACCAACGACGCGCTGCCGACATGATGGAAATGTATGAGGACGAGTGATCGGAGTAACGAGCGATCATCCCCAGACATTACTGATCATTGCCCGGTGTAAACAACGACGCGCTGCCGACATGATGGAAACGTATGAGGACGAGTGATCGGAGTAACGAGCGATCATCCCCAGACATTACTGATCATTGCCCGGTGTAACCAACGACGCGCTGCCGACATGATGGAAATGTATGAGGACGAGTGATCGGAGTAACGAGCGATCATCCCCAGACATTACTGATCATTGCCCGGTGTAAACAACGACGCGCTGCCGACATGATGGAAATATATGAGGACGAGTGATCGTCGTAACGAGCGATCATCCCCAGACATTACTGATCATCCCCCGGTGTAAGCAACGACGCGCTGCCGACATGATGGAAATGTATGAGGACGAGTGATCGGAGTAACGAGCGATCATCCCCAGACATTACTGATCATTGCCCGGTGTAACCAACGACGCGCTGCCGACATGATGGAAATGTATGAGGACGAGTGATCGGAGTAACGAGCGATCATCCCCAGACATTACTGATCATTGGCCGGTGTAACCAACGACGCGCTGCCGACATGATGGAAATGTATGAGGACGAGTGATCGGAGTAACGAGCGATCATCCCCAGACATTACTGATCATTGCCCGGTGTAAACAACGACGCGCTGCCGACATGATGGAAATGTATGAGAACGAGTGATCAGAGTAACGAGCGATCATCCCCAGACATTACTGATCATTGCCCGGTGTAAACAACGACGCGCTGCCGACATGATGGAAACGTATGAGGACGAGTGATCGGAGTAACGAGCGATCATCCCCAGACATTACTGATCATTGCCCGGTGTAACCAACGACGCGCTGCCGACATGATGGAAATATATGAGGACGAGTGATCGTCGTAACGAGCGATCATCCCCAGACATTACTGATCATCCCCCGGTGTAAGCAACGACGCGCTGCCGACATGATGGAAATGTATGAGGACGAGTGATCGGAGTAACGAGCGATCATCCCCAGACATTACTGATCATTGCCCGGTGTAACCAACGACGCGCTGCCGACATGATGGAAATGTATGAGGACGAGTGATCGGAGTAACGAGCGATCATCCCCAGACATTACTGATCATTGCCCGGTGTAACCAACGACGCGCTGCCGACATGATGGAAATGTATGAGGACGAGTGATCGGAGTAACGAGCGATCATCCCCAGACATTACTGATCATTGCCCGGTGTAACCAACGACGCGCTGCCGACAAGATGGAAATGTATGAGGACGAGTGATCAGAGTAACGAGCGATCATCCCCAGACATTACTGATCATTGCCCGGTGTAACCAACGACGCGCTGCCGACATGATGGAAATGTATGAGGACGAGTGATCAGAGTAACGAGCGATCATCCCCAGACATTACTGATCATTGCCCGGTGTAACCAACGACGTGCTGCCGACATGATGGAAATGTATGAGGACGAGTGATCGGAGTAACGAGCGATCATCCCCAGACATTACTGATCATCCCCCGGTGTAACCAATGACGTGCTGCCGACATGATGGAAATATATGAGGACGAGTGATCAGAGTAACGAGCGATCATCCCCAGACATTACTGATCATTGCCCGGTGTAAACAACGACGCGCTGCCGACATGATGGAAATGTATGAGGACGAGTGATCGGAGTAACGAGCGATCATCCCCAGACATTACTGATCATTGCTCCTTGTGAAAAGAGCAAACGAGCGTCTATCAACTTGGATCTTTTAAGGGGTTTTCCCATCTTGGACATTTATGGCATATCCGCAGATGTGGGTCCGCTGCCTCCCGGCCACTTCTTGGTTAGGTGATCGGGAGTTACGGAAACAGCCGGGTGCTCGCTATGCTACGCTGTTTCCGTAACTCTCGATCACCCAACCAGGAAGAGGCCGGGGGACAGCGAGAGCGGAGTAAGCTAGAACGGGGTTTAAGGAGGCCCCTTTCTAGATAGGTGCAGGTCCCAGAGGTGGGACACGCATCTATCAGACTTTTATGGCATATCCTGTGGATATGCCATAATTCTCCAAGACGGGAAAACCCCTTTTAGACCAGAGCTGCACCTAGACGTTTTGAAGTATTACATAATTTAATTTAACTATTGAAGTACAGCCGAAGTCCAATTGAGTACATTGAGTTGCATGCAATCTTGGACCGCAGCTGTCGCTCAATAGTTAAAATCAATTGTAGTACTACAAAAGTCTAGGTGTAGCCCTCATCCTGACATAGTCCTGCTCACACAGCTGATGTGTTTCCTACAATTATTGACTTGATCTATTTTTTAGTTCAATGGAAGCTATATATATATCTGTATGTAGCGAGCTCCCCCTAGTGGTGGCTGCAGGCAGCAGAATGTTATCATGTAACTCTATGGGAGCTGTATATATCTGTATGTAGTGAGCTCCCCCTAGTGGTGGCTGCAGGCAGCAGAATGTTATCATGTAACTCTATGGGAGAAGTATATATTTGTATGTAGTGAGCTCCCTCTAGTGGTGGCTGCAGAGTGCTACCTCTTAAAGGGATTTTAGCACTTATAGTTGTTTTTACTTTCACTAGATACTAAAAAACATATTTCTTTAAACATACATTTTACAATACTTTTATTTCTGCACATGATTATGGGGCAGCCGACTTGCCTGAGCTGTTAGTAACATCATTTAGAGATCGGCTTTACAGCAGCCACATGGACCATAAGAAACAACAGTCTGGAGTTCACCTATTGCCTTTTATGGGAGAGTGTAGTGGGCATGCTCTGTGACCTATTCAGAGGCTCCTGTGCCGGGGAGGGGGAGGGAAGCTGTGTCCATAACCTATTATACATGATGGATCCTGTGTTATCATGACCACTGACAGCCTGGATTACTCACCCCCCTCCCCCCCCCACGACGGCCGCAGCCATGGAATCCGTGAGCTCTGGTCTGCATCTCCTCCTCAGGAGACGCCAGCGCTCGCTTCTGCTTCGCTCTGCTGTGTTCCGTAAGAAAATCATTAATCAGCCCATACTAACCCTGGACTATAAGAAGAGCTTTGCCCCTTCCTTCATTGCCGGAGCGTCGTTGTGTTTACCTGTGTTAATCTTGCAAATGGTCCCTTAGTGTTATCCTGTTCCCCGTGTTCCTGTACCTGCTGCCTGTATCCCGCGCTATCATTGTTCCTGTGCTTTGCATCATCTGCCGTCTGAAGTACCATCTCTGCCTAGCCACTGCGACTGTCTGGACTATTCTGGTACCCTTGAGCTGGACTTTGTATTAGTGGGCGCTCTGTTGTTTGGCCAGCTGCCTCTCCGCTACGGCCATGCGGCCTAGTGGGTCCATATACCCGCAGATCGTGACATTATCTATCTAATATATATATATTTTACCTGTCAGTATAATCCTACCTATGATGAGAACTTCTAAAAAGTCAACTCTACAGAACGGAAAGGTTCACTCTATGGTGAGGCTCAGGGGAAAGCTGCACATTTTTGGATTATTTTTTTTTAATATAGATAATAACATAGAAAATTAAAAAAGAACATCACCTCATTTAAAAAAATATGTTTAACATAAAAAAACTTGATTTAAAGAGGCTGTCACCAGATTATAAGTGTCCGGTCTCCTACATAATGTGATCAGCGCTGTAATGCAGATAACAGTGGTCCTAGTAATAAAGAGGCTGTCACCACATTATAAGTGTCCTGTCTCCTACATAATGTGACAGCGCTGTAATGTAGAGAACAGTGGTCCTAGTAATAAAGAGGCTGTCACCAGATTATAAGTGTCCTGTCTCCTACATAATGTGACAGCGCTGTAATGTAGAGAACAGTGGTCCTAGTAATAAAGAGGCTGTCACCACATTATAAGTGCCCTGTCTCCTACATAATGTGATCAGAGCTGTAATGTAGATAACAATGGTCCTAGTAATAAAGAGGCTGTCACCAGATTATAAGTGCCCCGTCTCCTACATGATGTGATCAGAGCTGTAATGTAGATAACAGTGGTCCTAGTAATAAAGAGGCTGTCACCAGATTATAAGTGTCCTGTCTCCTACATAATGTGATCAGTGCTGTAATGTAGATAACAGTGGTCCTAGTAATAAAGAGGCTGTCACCAGATTATAAGTGTCCTGTCTCCTACATAATGTGATCAGCGCTGTAATGTAGAGAACAGTGGTCCTAGTAATAAAGAGGCTGTCACCAGATTATAAGTGTCCTGTCTCCTACATAATGTGATCAGAGCTGTAATGTAGATAACAGTGGTCCTAGTAATAAAGAGTCTCAGTCACCCCATTATAAGTGCCCCGTCTCCTACATAATGTGATCAGTGCTGTAATGTAGATAACAGTGGTCCCAGTAATAAAGAGGCTGTCACCAGATTATAAGTGCCCTGTCTCCTACATAATGTGATCAGTGCTGTAATGTAGATAACAGTGGTCCTAGTAATAAAGAGGCTGTCACCAGATTATAAGTGCCCCGTCTCCTACATGATGTGATCAGCGCTGTAATGTAAATAACAGTGGTCCTAGTAATAAAGAGGCTGTCACCAGATTATAAGTGGCCTGTCTCCTACATAATGTGATCGGCGCTGTAATGTAGAGGACAGTGGTCCTAGTAATAAAGAGGCTGTCACCACATTATATGTGTCCTATCTCCTACATAATCTCATCAGTGCTGTAATGTAGATAACAGTGGTCCTAGTAATAAAGGGGCTGTCTCCAGATTATAAGTGTCCGCTCTCCTACATAATGTGATCAGCGCTGTAATGTAGAGGACAGTGGTCCTAGTAATAAAGAGGCTGTCACCACATTATAAGTGCCCTGTCTCCTACATGATGTGATCAGCGCTGTAGAGAACAGTGGTCCTAGTAATAAAGAGGCTGTCACCAGATTATAAGTGCCCTGTCTCCTACATGATGTGATCGGTGCTGTAATGTAGAGAACAGTGGTCCTAGTAATAAAGAGGCTGTCACCAGATTATAAATGCCCTGTCTCCTACATGATGTGATCGGCGCTGTAATGTAGGTGACAGCAGTGCTTTTTATTTAGAAAAATTATCTATTGTTACCACTTTGAGCGATTTTTTGCTTTATGCTAATGAGTTTCTTAAAGCCCAAGTGGGCGTTGTACAGGGGAGTGTATGACGCTGACCAATCAGTGACCAATCAGCGTCATACACTTCTCCCCGTTCATTTACACTGCAGATAGCGGTATAGTTATGTGCAGCCTCATACACACACTATAACATTACTACAGTGTCCTGATAATGACTATACATCACCTCCAGGCCAGGACGACATGTGTATTCACAATCCTGACACTTCTGAATCTTTTCTATGAGATTCCAGCAAGCCACGCGTAATCTCGTTTGAAATGACAGGCTACATCGTAATCTCAAGAGATTACGCGTGGCTTGCTGGAATATCACAGAGACGCTACAGAAGTGTCAGGATTCTGAATAGACATGACGTCCAGGCTGGTAGTGATGTATATTCATCATCAGGACACTGTAGTAATGTTGGGGTTTGTGTATGAGGCTGCACACAGTGATCTAGCTATATAGCTATCTGCAGTGTAAATGAATGGGGAGAAGTGCATGACGCTGATTGGTCACTGATTGGTCGCTGATTGGTCACTGATTGGTCAGCATCATACACTCCCCTGTACAACGCCCACTTGTTCATAAAGGAACTAATTAGCATAAAGCTAAAAATCGCTCATAAAGTGGTGAAAATAGATGGTTTTTCTAAATATAAAGCATTCCTGTCACCCACATTACAGCGCCGATCTTATATAGGACACAGGGCACTCATAATGTGGGGACAGAGACTCTTTAAACAATAGGTTATTTTGTGATGACATTCCCTTCACAGGGGTATTTGTATCTTAGAATGTTAGAACGTATTGCTGGGGCCGTAACATTATAATGGGGGGGGGGGGGGGGGATTGACCTTTGGGACACGGCTGATCCTGAAAACAATGGAGACAGAAGTGCGACACCGCTCCATTCACGTGAACCTACAGTGTGTGGCCGGCAGCGCCGCGGTGCAGGGAAGATCTGGGAAAGAGTCACAACACCTAGCAAATTGGCCCCTTCATTCTGAAGTTCGTTAGGGGTGTCAGACGTCGGGCCCCCAATGATATCGATTTGATGTCGTCACCTAGCGATACGCCATCCCTTACTATAAGGGGAATGCCCCTATGGCTATGCATGGGATTAGAAGCTCCACCCCCTATAATTAGCGCAGAATGTTAGAGCGAAAAACGGCCTGATGATAAAAGCCGGAGAACCGCACTGTGCAGATCACGTCTCCGCGTCCCGGATCACGATGCGTTTTATGTGGCTTCGTATTTCTCATACAGGAAAAATCCAGACGATTTGTGCGCCACATAGAAGGCATTGCAGCACTGATCCTGAGTGACATCATGTCTTATACTCCAGTCACACCCAGAGCTGCACTCTCAGTTCTGCTGGTTTCACAAGCTGTAAGACCTCAGTATAAGACACTGTGAAACAACAGAATAGTAATTGCAGCTCTGAATGTGACTAGAGTATAAGGAATAATGTTATAGCAGAATAGTAACTGCAGCTCTGGATGTGACTGGAGTATAAGCCCTGATGGAACAGAGTCCCTCATCAGTATTCTGGTATATTGTTGTTTAGGCGCACATCGGATGTATGTAATCATGGCGGCAGGACGGCGGCGCTGCAGACTACAGAAAATCACTTCATGTTTAGATGAATTCCAATCATACAACACGTGAAATAAGACGAGACGCTTACAGACATTGTGGCTGCCGCCGGCGCCGGATGTGAGGAGCGGAGGCAGAACACGGGACCCTGCCCGCATGTCATCATGTAGTGTTCAATATAAAGTCCACGCACCAACGCAGCGGAAACCATCAAACCTGGCGACAGCTCCGATATGTACACACATCTCTGCAGAGGTTCTGGCGCTTTGTCTTTGGCGCAGGATTTAGTGATTGTGGGGATATTGCTGGATAGTGGCGGCGCTTTCCTTCCGGGCAGCACCATCATCTTTGGTCAGTGGGGGGTTTCTGGGGTCCCTGCGTCAGTATGTGGGGGAGCTCAGGATGAACAGTTTCTCCTCCTCCTTGCGGATCCAGCGTAGAAGACGGGAGACGCCATTTACAGCGGAGGACTTCGTCCCCAAGGGGCTGAAACACATGTAGAGTTCAAAAGCCTCCGTCACCTGCAAAGAGCATGAGAGCGATGAGAGGCGCCTGCTGACCGGGCTGCCATATTGATGCAGAACGTTCAGGGTTCTAGGAAAGCTGGGTAGTAATGCGGGAGGAGTCATGGTGACTAGTCTTCATATATAACTTATAAACGCCTCCTGTTCGGTCCCATTAAGTCAGGCAGAGGCAATACGGCCACTTATAAATTCACAGACAGCAAGCAGAGTTGGTGAGTTAATGAAATACAAAGTCTATTAGTTGCATAACTTCTCATTATACAGACAGGCAGCATCATGTTGAGGGGGGTCTAAGAAAAACAAACCCTGGCTGACGCCATATTAGGGGGATCCCGCACTATGGGACTCTAGATGTCCAGTATTACATGACGCCAGTTATCTGAACAGCCACCAGGTAACACTTCCCCAGCAGCGGCCATGGCTCTCAGCAAACCTGTGCCCCGATATGAAAGGCGGCTGTCTCTCTATAGAAATCAGAACTAATTTTCTGATACAGAACTCCAAATCCACTGCTTCCCTTACCACAGCCATGGTCACATGAAAAGTCCCACTGAATTCAATAATAAATCTGTACACCATGAGCTCCCCCTAGTGGTGGCTGTATACATCTGTACACCATGAGCTCCCCCTAGTGGTGACTACAGACAGCAATATGTTATCATGTAACTCTATGGGAGCTGTATATATCTGTATGTAGTGAGCTCCCTCTAGTGGTGACTGCAGGCAGTAGAATGGTATCATGTAACTCTATGGGAGCTGTATATATCTGTATGTAGTGAGCTCCCCCTAGTGGTGACTACAGACAGCAATATGTTATCATGTAACTCTATATATCTGTATTTAGTGAGCTCCCTCTAGTGGTGACTGCAGGCAGCAGAATGTTATCATGTAACTCTATGGGAGCTGTATATATCTGTATGTAGTGAGCTCCCCCTAGAGGTGACTGCAGGCAGTAGAATGTTATCATGTAACTCTATGGGAGCTGTATATATCTGTATGTAGTGAGCTCCCCCTAGTGGTGACTACAGACAGCAATATGTTATCATGTAACTCTATGGGAGCGGTATGTATCTGTATGTAGTGAGCTCCCCCTAGTGGTGACTACAGACAGCAAAATGTTACCATGTAACTCTATGGGAGCTGTATATATCTGTATGTAGTGAGCTCCCTCTAGTGGTGGCTGCAGGCAGCAGAATGTTATCATGTAACTCTATGGGAGCTGTATATATCTGTATGTAGTGAGCTCCCCCTAGTGGTGACTGCAGACAGCAGAATGTTATCATGTAACTCTATGGGAGCTGTATATATCTGTATGAAGTGTGCTCCCCCTAGTGGTGACTGCAGGCAGCAGAATGTTACCATGTAACTCTATGGGAGCTGTATGTATCTGTATGTAGTGAACTCCCCCTAGTGGTGACTGCAGACAGCAGAATGTTATCATGTAACTCTATGGGAGCTGTATATATCTGTATGTAGTGAGCTCCCCCCCGGTGGTGGCTGCAGGCAGCAGAATGTTATCATGTACCTCTATGGGAGCTGTATATATCTGTATGTAGTGAGCTCCTCCTAGTGGTGGCTGCAGGCAGCAGAATTTTATCATGTAACTCTATGGGAGCTGTATATTTCTGTATGTAGTGAGCTCCCTCTAGTGGTGGCTGCATGCAGTAGAATGTTATCATGTAACTCTATGGGAGCTGTATATATCTGTATGTAGTGAGCTCCCTCTAGTGGTGACTGCAGACAGTAGAATGTTATCATGTAACTCTATGGGAGCTGTATATATCTGTACGTCGTGAGCTCCCTCTAGTGGTGGCTGCAGGCAGCAGAATGTTATCATGTATCTCTATGCGGGCTGTATATATCTGTACGTCGTGAGCTCCCCCTAGTGGTGGCTGCAGTCAGACAGAGCTTTATTATGTAGCTCTATGTATCTGGATTTGGAGCTCTGCCCCTTCCAGTACTCACCCAGGCCAGTATGTTCTCTTGGGGCCCCACGTGGTAGATGGTTGTGAGCGGGTGGGAGCTGCAGTGGGCTCTGCCGTGCAGATACTGGTACAGGGACACCAGACTCTTCTTTTCTTCCTCCGTGTTGTAAGGCGCGGTCATCGCTGGACTGTGGGGACATCACATGATCATCAGGACCAGCGTCACGTGGGTAAAATTAATCCTACTGTGCAAGCGACGAGTGTTTATAGAGTCGGGGGCTCCAGACGCTGCAGCTTCTAGGGGACCTGTCACCGGGGAAGAGGGCAGAGCAGCAGGGACCCGAGTGACGAGACAGAAGCTGCTGAAGGGTTTCTAGGAGTTGCACATTTTGGACCTGCTCTTCATCCATTCACCACCATCTTTGTCTCGTCGCTCAGATCTCTGCTGCTCTGTCCCCGATTTCTCAGACTCTGGTTTAGGTGACTCCCCCCCTCCCCCGCACCATCAGCAGAGGGCCCAGCAGGGGCTCCTACATGAAGGCTACAAGACTTCGAGCTCCTATAGCAGATCGCCCCTCCTCATTATCAGCAACTCTAAAGGAGAGCACCCCCTGACTGAGTTTCAGGAGGGGTCACAAGACACCCCAGATACTGCCCTGAGCCTACAGGGCGAGAGCCCCTACATGGGGGACCCTACAGCACTTCTAGCAGGACACGATAATTAGACTTTAAAGGGCCGGTGTCCAGTCTTCTTTAAAGAACGTGTCATCATTGTGAATGAAAAGTTCTGCAACTTCCTAACAGACTTGGTATTTCACTTCCTGCTTGCTGTCAGTGAATGAAAACATCCATTGTTGAAAACTCATCCAGCACTAGTCCTGCTCACACAGCTATCCAGCAATACGTTGGCAATCTAGACTGGATAAACAGCAACAGCACAAATCTCTTCTGTTTGTTACAATGGATCAGTCTGGAGCCCAGAATATTTACCTCACAGAGGATTGTCGATACATTGTGATAAACCTTCAGCTGTGCGAGCAGGACTTGGTCGGGACAGTTTGCTGCCTGTGAATGTAAACAATGAATGTTCACAGAAAGCAGAATTTTTGAAAATGACGAGAAACCGAAACACAAAGTTGATTATAAAGTGGCAGAATTCTTCATTATACGATGAAAACACTGGAAAGTGCCGTGTAAAGTAATTATGTGACCGCTTGTAAAACGACACGCGCAGCAATCACGGACGCTGGGGCCGGTCTATGTCTGGTACGAGCGGCTGTCTACAGCCAGCCATGGATTGGGCACCGCTGATCTCTGGTCTCACGAGGATCGGTCTGGATCATCCTCCTCACCTGGTGAATAGTCCGGAGCTCTTGGACTTGTACAGGAAATGTCTCAGTTCTGGGATCCCAACCTGTTCCACAACGTAGAGCGCGGTCCTCAGAGCTTCCTTCAATGGCGCCCACGTCCCTCGCTTCTCCAGCCTCTCCACAATCTTCCTTTTGCAGTCGGAGGCGGTGAAGAAGTCCTCGCGGTCAGTGGACACCATCATGAGGCAGAGCTCCGGCTTGTGGCTCAGGTACGAGATGTGAGTATGGAAGAAGCCGGACGGGTTGAACTTTGGGAGGCAGACGGGTGTCCAGGCCTCGCCCTCCCGGAAGGAGCTGGAGGACGTCACCAGGGTGAAGAGCAGGTGGATGTCAATTGGGTGCAGATATTGATCCTTCCTCCGGACCAGGGTGACCAGCTGCCTCCGGCACATCAGGATGGAGAACACCAGGCTCTTGGCCTTGGCTTGCTGGAGACAGTTTGTGGCAGATTCCCGCAGTGCTGAGGTTAAGGGTAAGCAGCGGACGGCGGCCAGGAGGAAGCTGGGGTCCGTGTCCATGGAGTCCAGCAGGTTGTCCGTGATGCGCTCGGAGCCGGACAGCAGTCGCCGCAGGTCGTAGCTGGGGCGTTGCTGGAACAGGTGGTGGAGCTGCGTCCCGGTGACCAGGCTGACAATCTGGTAGTAAACGTAGAGCAGCTCCTGTGCGATCTCCTGCTCCGACTGCCGAGTGTGCGACACGGAAACCAGCACCAGCGGGGAGCGGCGCACAAACACCACCGTGTAGCCGTCTGCAAGAGAACGCCATTATGTAATAGAGATATAAAGTATAGACCCCCCCCCCCCCCCATATATAGAAATCCTGGGCTCCTCCTCTGCTGCTCCGTTGCTGTAAAGAATCTGTTCAGCCATTTTTCAGTTACATCTGGTTTTGGGAAAGCTGGGTGACCACCAGTATGGCCGTATTACTGCTCTCCTAGGGGTTGTCACCCGGTTTTCTACTGATGCGGGGGATGTAGCACAGAATAACTACGAAGATCAGGCACTCAGGAGTACGGGAAAGATCAGTGTCACCCAGCTTTCCTGGAAGCAGATATACATCAGAAGAATGCTCCGCGGACGGAGGATGGAGGACGGAGGAGGGAGAAGGAGGAGGAGGACACGAGGGATGTGTATTTGGAGGAACGTTTCTTGGACTGGTACCTGCATGGATGGAACGGATGGCGTTTTTGTCCGTCTCCAGAAATGACACAAGCGCCACCATGACCCCGGCCGTGCTGGACAGCGCCTCCTCTGACTGATAGCGAGAATACACCGGCTTTCCTGCTTCACTCAGCACAAACACGTGTTTCTGGTGCCGGTACCAGTCATCCAGCGGCCGCAGTCCTCCGTCTCCTTCTTGGGGTAATGCGGGGTCCATGTCCCCACACTCAGGCGTCACGTCGTCGCTGTGGGAGGAGCTTACACTGAGCTGGGTGCTGAGCTTACTGAAGTCCTCAGTGATTTCCTCCATGTTCTCCATCCTCCTCTCTGGGCCAGAACAGGCAGAAGTCGCCCCGTCCACCTCCCCGGTGAGGTCCTCGTATGACTGAGCGTGGACAAACATGGCTTCATCCTGGCTGGCCCCTGGAGAGAGAACAGCAAACGTCAGAGCGAAGCTCTTCATGCTCCAGAGTGGACTGCAGAGCTGACACTCACCGGGCTCCGTTCCCTGGATCAATGCGGGGGCTGGGCTCTCAGACCGATCATTACCCAGTTCTCCAGACAGAGATGAAGCCGCTGTGGATGTCGCAGTTTCCCATTGTGAGCGTTTATCCACATCGGACGCCATGAGCGCTGCACGAAAGAGACACAAACGCCATTAAAGTGGTGACGAGCCAATAATAACGCTGCGCACATTCACCTACATCTGTGGCCACAAACCTGTACCTCCCAACTGCTGCAAAACCACAACTCCCAGCATGTTCTGACAGCTGCAGCTATATAGATTGTATACAGACCATCTCATACACTGTATACAGTACACGTCATATTATAGATATATTATATACAGTACACGTCATTTTATAGATACATTATATATGGTACGTGTCATACATTATATACAGTACACCTCATAGATTAGATACATTATATACGTTACATGTCATACATTATAGATACATTATATACGGTACATGTCATAGATTAGATACATTATATACGGTACATGTCATACATTATAGATACATTATATACGGTACATGTCATAGATTAGATACATTATATACGGTACATGTCATAGATACATTATATACGGTACACCTCATAGATTAGATACATTATATACGGTACATGTCATGTGATATATTATATACGGTATATATTGGAGGCCGCGGGTGTTTCGCCTCTTACCTGCCAGCGCTCCACGTCTCGCCTCGGTCAGTGACTGCAGGGTTGAGCGCCCGGTTCTTGGTGACAGCCCCGGCTCCCATACACAGCATTGTCTGAGGTCAGGGCCCTCCCCGGTGTATTGTGGGGATTGTAGTTTTCTGGGCAATCACAAGTCTGGAGTAGAAAACAATGAGAACATGAACAGCGTCAGGAGGACGGACACGCCGGGCACTTCCTCCTGCTGTGAGGGGCTGGGACTTGTAGTACCACAGCGCACCCCCGTATGTAGATCTCACCTATAATGTCTGCAGCGGAATACAATAACCATCGTATAGAATGTGCGACACATCCAGGTCAGCACGGGGACTACATTTTCCGGCATCGCCCCCTCCTCGCGCACTGGCTGTCGGGGTCTGTAGTTTACATCGCATTATTTCCGCTGTTTCTGACGCACAGGGAACAGTTCCCGCGAGTAGAAGCGTGTGACGTATTTCCGCTTTAGAGCGGAAGTTTCTGCCGTCGGCCCGTGAGAGAAAGAGGCGGCGAGGACCTGGAGCTGAGCGGCTGTGACGGGTAACGGAGCCCGGGGAGAGTGATTGGTGCTGGGTGTCGAGACTCTGCCACACACTGGGGCTTGTAGTTCTACACAATGTATAACAGGGATACCTGATAGGGTTTGTAGTCCCACAGGATATAGACGTTCCGTCAGGGCGTAGTGACGGAGCAGAGGATGCTGGGAGTCCTCCCCTGGAGTGGCTGGGTCTTGTAGTTCCCGTTATATACATGACGTCACGGATGTCACATGATTTCTCAGTAACATTATAGAATTAGGACGACCTCAGTGCAGAGATCTCTGTCGCCTCCGCGGAGGAGCGGCCATTGTGTCCACGTAGATCACCGGCTCCGCGACTGGTCAGTCCTCCTATAGGGAATCGCCTGCGCTATGATGAGGCGGCGGCCATGTTGGAGATTCTATGTCCTTCTAGAAGTCACGTGATTTACCGCGCAGACTGCGATGGATCGTTGAGCTGTCCGTGTTTTCTTCCACAGATTCATCTTCGGGTGACGTGAACCTCTGACCGTAAACATGTGGGGCGCCCCCCGACAACCCGCTGCGGGATTTCGGTGAGTGCTTGATCTTAAAAACCACAAACTAATAAAACGTAGAACTTACCGGTAACATCAGGACGGACGCAATCGGACGCCACCGCGTCACAGGTCCGGGAATATTAGAGCAGAACGTCTATACACTGGACGGGCCCCCCTAGCGCGGTCTATATACTGGACGGACCCCCCCTAGTGCGGTCTATATACTGGACCGGCCCCCCCTAGTGCGGTCTATATACTGGACCGGCCCCCCCTAGTGCGGTCTATATACTGGACCGGCCCCCCCTAGTGCGGTCTATATACTGGACCGGCCCCCCCTAGTGCGGTCTATATACTGGACCGGCCCCCCCTAGTGCGGTCTATATACTGGACGGACCCCCCCTAGTGCGGTCTATATACTGGACGGACCCCCCCTAGTGCGGTCTATATACTGGACCGGCCCCCCCTAGTGCGGTCTATGTACTGGACGGACCCCCCCTAGTGCGGTCTATGTACTGGACGGGCCCCCCCTAGTGCGGTCTATATACTGGACCGGCCCCCCCTAGTGCGGTCTATATACTGGACGGACCCCCCCTAGTGCGGTCTATGTACTGGACGGGCCCCCCCTAGTGCGGTCTATATACTGGACCGGCCCCCCCTAGTGCGGTCTATATACTGGACGGGCCCCCCTAGCGCGGTCTATATACTGGACGGACCCCCCCTAGTGCGGTCTATATACTGGACGGGCCCCCCCTAGTGCGGTCTATATACTGGACCGGCCCCCCCTAGTGCGGTCTATATACTGGACGGCCCCCCCTAGCGCGGTCTATATACTGGACGGGCCCCCCCTAGTGCGGTCTATATACTGGACGGGCACCCCTAGCGCGGTCCATATACTGGACGGGCCCCCCCATTGCGCGGTCTATATACTGGACGGGCCCCCCCCCCCTAGCGCGGTCCATATACTGGACGGGCCCCCCCCCCTAGCGCGGTCCATATACTGGACGGGCCCCCCCCCTAGCGCGGTCCATATACTGGACGGGCCCCCCCCCCTAGCGCGGTCCATATACTGGACGGGCCCCCCCCCTTAGCGCGGTCCATATACTGGACGGGCCCCCCCCCCTAGCGCGGTCCATATACTGGACGGGCCCCCCCCCTAGCGCGGTCCATATACTGGACGGGCCCCCCCCCCCCCCTAGCGCGGTCCATATACTGGACGGGCCCCCCCCTAGCGCGGTCCATATACTGGACGGGCCCCCCCCCCCCCTAGCGCGGTCCATATACTGGACGGGCCCCCCCCCTAGCGTGGTCTATACACAATCGACGGGCCCCCCCCCCCCTAGCGCGGTCTATACACTGGACGGGCCCCCCCTAGCGCGGTCTATACACTGGACGGGCCCCCCCCTAGCGCGGTCTATACACTGGACGGGCCCCCCCCTAGCGCGGTCTATACACTGGACGGGCCCCCCCCTAGCGCGGTCTATACACTGGACGGGCCCCCCCCTAGCGCGGTCTATACACTGGACGGGCCCCCCCCTAGCGCGGTCTATACACTGGACGGGCCCCCCCCCTAGCGCGGTCTATACACTGGACGGGCCCCCCCCTAGCGCGGTCTATACACTGGACGGGCCCCCCCCTAGCGCGGTCTATACACTGGACGGGCCCTCCCCCTAGCGCGGTCTATACACTGGACGGGCCCCCCCCTAGCGCGGTCTATACACTGGACGGGCCCCCCCCTAGCGCGGTCTATACACTGGACGGGCCCCCCCCTAGCGCGGTCTATACACTGGACGGGCCCCCCCCTAGCGCGGTCTATACACTGGACGGGCCCCCCCCTAGCGCGGTCTATACACTGGACGGGCCCCCCCCTAGCGCGGTCTATACACTGGACGGGCCCCCCCCTAGCGCGGTCTATACACTGGACGGGCCCCCCCCTAGCGCGGTCTATACACTGGACGGGCCCCCCCCTAGCGCGGTCTATACACTGGACGGGCCCCCCCCTAGCGCGGTCTATACACTGGACGGGCCCCCCCCTAGCGCGGTCTATACACTGGACGGGCCCCCCCCTAGCGCGGTCTATACACTGGACGGGCCCCCCCCTAGCGCGGTCTATACACTGGACGGGCCCCCCCCTAGCGCGGTCTATACACTGGACGGGCCCCCCCCTAGCGCGGTCTATACACTGGACGGGCCCCCCCCTAGCGCGGTCTATACACTGGACGGGCCCCCCCCTAGCGCGGTCTATACACTGGACGGGCCCCCCCCTAGCGCGGTCTATACACTGGACGGGCCCCCCCCTAGCGCGGTCTATACACTGGACGGGCCCCCCCCTAGCGCGGTCTATACACTGGACGGGCCCCCCCCTAGCGCGGTCTATACACTGGACGGGCCCCCCCCTAGCGCGGTCTATACACTGGACGGGCCCCCCCCTAGCGCGGTCTATACACTGGACGGGCCCCCCCCTAGCGCGGTCTATACACTGGACGGGCCCCCCCCTAGCGCGGTCTATACACCGGACGGGCCCCCCCTAGCGCCGTCTATACACCGGACGGGCCCCCCTAGCGCCGTCTATACACCGGACCGGCCCCCCTAGCGCCGTCTATACACCGGACCGGCCCCCCTAGCGCCGTCTATACACCGGACCGGCCCCCCTAGCGCCGTCTATACACCGGACCGGCCCCCCTAGCGCCGTCTATACACCGGACCGGCCCCCCTAGCGCCGTCTATACACCGGACCGGCCCCCCTAGCGCCGTCTATACACCGGACCGGCCCCCCTAGCGCCGTCTATACACCGGACCGGCCCCCCTAGCGCCGTCTATACACCGGACCGGCCCCCCTAGCGCCGTCTATACACCGGACCGGCCCCCCTAGCGCCGTCTATACACCGGACCGGCCCCCCTAGCGCCGTCTATACACCGGACCGGCCCCCCTAGCGCCGTCTATACACCGGACCGGCCCCCCTAGCGCCGTCTATACACCGGACCGGCCCCCCTAGCGCCGTCTATACACCGGACCGGCCCCCCTAGCGCCGTCTATACACCGGACCGGCCCCCCTAGCGCCGTCTATACACCGGACCGGCCCCCCTAGCGCCGTCTATACACCGGACCGGCCCCCCTAGCGCCGTCTATACACCGGACCGGCCCCCCTAGCGCCGTCTATACACCGGACCGGCCCCCCTAGCGCCGTCTATACACCGGACCGGCCCCCCTAGCGCCGTCTATACACCGGACCGGCCCCCCTAGCGCCGTCTATACACCGGACCGGCCCCCCTAGCGCCGTCTATACACCGGACCGGCCCCCCTAGCGCCGTCTATACACCGGACCGGCCCCCCTAGCGCCGTCTATACACCGGACCGGCCCCCCTAGCGCCGTCTATACACCGGACCGGCCCCCCTAGCGCCGTCTATACACCGGACCGGCCCCCCTAGCGCCGTCTATACACCGGACCGGCCCCCCTAGCGCCGTCTATACACCGGACCGGCCCCCCTAGCGCCGTCTATACACCGGACCGGCCCCCCTAGCGCCGTCTATACACCGGACCGGCCCCCCTAGCGCCGTCTATACACCGGACCGGCCCCCCTAGCGCCGTCTATACACCGGACCGGCCCCCCTAGCGCCGTCTATACACCGGACCGGCCCCCCTAGCGCCGTCTATACACCGGACCGGCCCCCCTAGCGCCGTCTATACACCGGACCGGCCCCCCTAGCGCCGTCTATACACCGGACCGGCCCCCCTAGCGCCGTCTATACACCGGACCGGCCCCCCTAGCGCCGTCTATACACCGGACCGGCCCCCCTAGCGCCGTCTATACACCGGACCGGCCCCCCTAGCGCCGTCTATACACCGGACCGGCCCCCCTAGCGCCGTCTATACACCGGACCGGCCCCCCTAGCGCCGTCTATACACCGGACCGGCCCCCCTAGCGCCGTCTATACACCGGACCGGCCCCCCTAGCGCCGTCTATACACCGGACCGGCCCCCCTAGCGCCGTCTATACACCGGACCGGCCCCCCTAGCGCCGTCTATACACCGGACCGGCCCCCCTAGCGCCGTCTATACACCGGACCGGCCCCCCTAGCGCCGTCTATACACCGGACCGGCCCCCCTAGCGCCGTCTATACACCGGACCGGCCCCCCTAGCGCCGTCTATACACCGGACCGGCCCTCTAGCGCTCTCCATACTATTTGTAATTCAAATTTTTTCTCTTTTTTTCAGTGATCGCTCCGGAGAATCGTTTCCACAGAGAATGCCGCAGGGATCTCACCCCAGAATGCGAGGACGACTTCCTTTCCCCTTCCAAGGAGGATCCAGTGTTCCTAATGCTAACTTTGGTGGCCCAGGAGGTGTTCCCTTCATGCGCAGAAACATGGCCATGGATGGATGTTGGGAAGAGGGCAGAATGCAGCCTGAAGACCAGATGCCCCTCTCCAGAAGAGGGAGGCTCCCCATGAATTATAGGGCTGCGGCTTTCAGAGAAGCGGAGGTGACGGACACGCAGTATAGGGAGATGGGTGCCCATGAGCTCGATTTCCGGTCTCGTTTAGCCCCAGATATGGACTACAGAGGGAGGGAAGCGTCCAACTTTGATCAGAGAGGGATGCCGGATGTGGATTACAGACATGAGGAAGGACCGGCCATTGCCTACAGAGAGAGACTTCCTCCCCCTCCTATCTTTAGAGAACGAGAGAGCTTGGAATACAGGAGGCGGATGCTGGCGGAGATCGAGCTCAGGGAACGGGAGGCGCTGGAGCAGCGCAGGCAGAGAATGGCCGCCGTGCCGGATTACGCCGAGAGGGAGGTGGCGGAGTTGGAGTACAAGCGTCGTCTTGATGCTTTGTTTCGAGAGCGAGAAGAGATGTCACTGAGAGAGCGAGAATCCTCCGAGTTACTGCGCAGAGACAGAGGGGCCCTGCACAGGGAGAGGTCGGCAGTGGATTACGAGGAGAGGGGGAGTCCGGCACATTTCCGAGAACCTGCAGACCTGGATTTACGGTTCAGGAAGCCCGACCTGGATGTGAACTTCATGGACAAAGAAAGAGGTCCGGACTACAGAGAGAGGATGGTCATTGACTACTTACACAATGAGAAGCCGGCCTCCGGCGCCGAGTACATGGAGGTAGATTATAGCAGCAAGAAATTACAGACGGACATGACCCTGGACGAGCAGGCCGGCTTAGCGCGCAGGGTCCTGGAGTCTTTAGGGGCTGCTTATAGGGAAGGGCAGACGCCAAACGCCACCTATAAAAAGAGGAAAATTGAGATTCCCGGGCTAAATAGTGATGCAGACTATCGGGAAAAAGACAGCGCAGACTCTGATTACCGAGAAAAAGAGACCTCCGATTCAGACTACCGAGACCGGGATAACACCGATTCCGATTACAGGGACATAGAGGTTGGCGACTCCGATTATCGGGACAAAGAGAGTGCCGACTCAGACTACCGGGGAACAGAGAGCGCTGATGCAGATTACCGGAAGAGCGCAGATAACGGCGTTAAAAAGAGCGCGAAGACTGGAGACGATGGGTCCAAGCCGGAGACTAAACAAAAAGCGCTGAAGAGTTTGATGACCGCTCCTGATCTGGCGCCCAAGTCGCTCTCCAATTCAGATCAAAGGATCCCCTTCTTGTCTTATGACAAACCGCAGACGTCCCCTCTGCCCAAGATGAGTAATGACGCTCCTCATCCGGAGGGGCCGCAGTCTGCAGCGAAGGGAGACGGGAACAGCAAGTCAAACAAATGCAACTACCCGGGGAAGCTGGACGTGGACTTCAGAGATCGACCCAAACCAGAAGATCTTCACCAAGAAGCCAAAAAAGTGGCACACAAAGTCCCGAGATTCTCCGCAGAAGGCAGCAAGCCGCTCTGTCCTACTGACCAGGATCTACGCGGTAAGGGCCACGCTGGTAAAGCCCCCGCTGAGGGGGGAGGAGATCAAGACTTCCGAACAGATAAATACATGCAGAAGAAGGACGAGGATCTCCGAACTGGGAAAGGCCCGGCCTCGTCGAACGTCCTTGGCCACAGCCTTCTTTATGATTTCATAAAACTGGCCGCTAAAGAGTTAAGGCAGCAGAGAGAGAAAGTTGGGGAGACGGAGGGGCCGACGGCCATTAACCCTCCTGAGAAGCCGCCCATGGCCAGAATGTCCCAGCCGGCTGCCAGCACCATGAAGTCCGCAGCAGGACATTCCCCCGTCGCTGAATTTCTGGGCCGACAGGACACGGATTACAGGAACATGGACTATAAAGATGTCGATTTGAGAGTCGGTTATAGTCCGGACAAAAAATCCCATGAAGCCCTTCAGCCTGGGAGTAAGGTATTGTGGGAGATTTATTGAGTGTTGTCTGTCGGAAACTTGTCAATTAACGCTGCTTCTCCCCCTAATTAATATGCAAATAGTGGGAGAGATGGGAAGGGTCTGTGTAGACTTGTATGCAGGTGGGGGACCAAGAACTTCCATAGAAATGGCTGATTAGGGGTATTGTGGACAGTGATGCACTTTAAAGATGTCCAGAACCTTTATATGGCACCAACATATACTGCAGCGAAGTAAGGGGGTGAGGGGAGAAGTGTGAAGTGCTGGGAATGTTCGGAGCGAGTCCTATGATCTCCACGGATGGTGCAGCACGGAGGAAAAGCTGCTTGTAGAGTAAAAGGAGCCACTATAATGAGGGGTGAGGAGTTGGCCAAGCAAATAGTGCTAGTTGGTAAACGAGAGATGCAGGAAGGTGCAGCATGGTGGACAGCTCCATAGCAGAGACGAGTAACTGTTTATCTAATGCAATGTGTTCCCCTCGTCAGGATAAAGACTACAGGAGGACTACAGTCCCAGACGGTGCCACCAGGATTATATGGATGGATGGACTCCCAACCGGAGCGTCCAGAGAAGATGTAAGTGGTCCCGTTACTGCGTCTCCGCCTCGTGTGGGGAGCGGCTGGTGACGAGCGGCTGGTGACGAGCCTCCGCGGCCGCTTCTCTCCCTGTTAGATTTATTGACTTTTTTTACTATAGAAGTTCTAGATTTCACAAAATAGTTGTACATCGACAGTTGTGTTGCGGTCTTTTCTGTAATAATGTACTGACTTCCGGCTGCGCTTGTGCTTATACACAGCAGTCAATCTGAACAAGCAGCCGCAGTGTAAAGCATGGTGGGAGGAACATTGCAGCAGCCTTGTTCTCTAAAACAGGTGGATTTCAGGCTACATCAGACTATAGACAATGCAGCTAAGCTGCAGACGCTGATTATAGCTGTGCCGTTATGGAGAGGAGCTGCAGTGTAAAGCATCCAATATTGGATAAATAGTGAGGCCACTACTGTCATATATAAAACTAAGCAATCACCAGGTTAGGAGCCCATAATGGAGTCTGATCATAGGGCTGTAATACATGTGCCATTTACAGCAGCACAGAGGATGTCAGTAAACTGCAGGGAATTAGATTTTCCCTCCACGGTCTTGCCTGTCTATTTTCAGCATAATCATGTTCAATTTAGTTACTTTGACCCTGATAATCGGAGTCCATAATATCTGGATAATAGGGTGGCGGGTCCAGGGGGGTCTCAATCAGTCAGAGGTTCAGTGCCCTGCCGCTGATGTTAAAGCTGGCGCTCCCTGCCGATGACTCGGGGATGGTGAGTTTGGGGTCGGGGTGCTCACCATTACCCTGGCGACTTATTATACACCACTGAGGGTGAGGTAAGTGCAACTGATACCCAGAACATAATCCTAAATTCTGGAGCGTTTTTCCTGTCCGATAACGTTGTATTTTCCATACAGGAGGCGTCCGGTGTAATAACGGAGCGCGGTGGCGATGTCTGCGGTTGTAGGATTGGGACGGACGCCCTCGGGGCTGGTTGAGCAGTGTGGGATCTGTTGTATGTTTGACAGTACGAGATGTAGTGAGGAGGAATTCCCACCGGCCGCCGCGGAGCTGCGAGATGAAGCGTCCGTGTTCTAGACCGAGCGTCTCGTGATGGAGCGTTTAGTGGGGTGTTGTTGCCCCGGGGGGATCAGTACGGCCGTTGTGTTAGTCAGGGCTGCTGCTATTCTATTACGAGGTGTCCGGGGTTGTCTCTGGTATCGGACGTAGTGACGCCGGTAATCTCCGCTTTCTCCAGTATAATGTCCGCGGCAGGGGGATCTGATATCTATGAGGAGGTTATGGGGCGAGATTAGACTATTCTCAGCAATGATCGGCCTGGGAGAGAGTGCAGCCCCCCATCAGCCGCCGGTATGTTGTTGTAGCTGAGGCGCAGGCGTCTGATTTGTGCTCTTTGTACCTCTGCTCCACAGATCCTCTCTGCGCTTGCCAGTGCGCACCCCCAGCCCGAACATGGAGTGAACCTCATCGGATATGTTCCAGGTGAGTGACGTGTCGGTCTACACATGATCCTCATATCCCGTGTCATGGCTGCAAATCACCAACAACCAGCCGCTCCATAGAAAGATAAAAATGTTCCGCTCACCCGTCCTCCGTGCCAAGGTCCAGTCCTGATTGTAGAAAATCAGAAGAACCCTGACGACCAGCACGAGATGAGGACTAAAACCTTCACTGGATCCACATAAAATGTTATTTGCGTAAACTCTGTGCCCTAATAAATACTGAAGCTGCGTGACTTGGCCTGTCTTCTATGCCCACATACAGCTCCAGGTTACCCTCCTGCCCCATGGGGTCTGCCGGCAGCTGCCACTTCTAACATGAGCCTTAGAGGAACTCCGCTCTCCTGACACGTCTGTCGTAGTTAATACTTGTATTCCCCATGGGAAAAAAATTCTGGAACGTCTTAGAGCTCTGTGTTGTGCCGTTCCTCTGTTATTCCTCCTAGAAATGTGTGAATAACCTGACAATTGCGTGTTAGTATTCTCCTTGTCAAAGGGGCGTGTCCTGCAGTCTCCTATGTCAGCACTGATTGGACATAACCCCAACTGGTAACACAGTTATCAATTTATTCGTACATTTCTAGGAGGAATAACGGAGGAATGGCACAACATAGGGTACTAAGAAAAGATGCTCCAGAATTATTATTTCATGGGGAATAAAAGTAATTACCATAACTGACGTGTCATACGCTTAGGATCCGTTAGCAAACGGATTTATTTCTCCCAACGCCTTATACACCAGAGGGTTCATGTCAATGGGAAGACGGGAATAAGCTTCTGCCTGACATCTGCGGTCAGGGTGACCCCCGTACTCATTAGTCCTTCCGGGTTCAGCGGGTGCGGCTGACTTCCCTCCTTTTTATATATGGCCACCTTTAAGCTGCCTATAGACGTTTGTTGGAAATATGACGTCTATGCAGCCTGACCGCCTCATGTGCGGGGCCGGGGCCGGCTGGACAGGATGGATTCTTGTTCCGGTCTGATCCTCCATCTTCAGTCTCCGTTGTCCACCAAGATCTTATGTGATCAAGGAGTGAACATGGTGCAGGCAGATGAGGGGTCCGGTGCGGGGCTGAGCTGGGGGGCTGGCGGTTGCGCTGCCTCATCAGGACCAGCAGATGTATCATTATAGGCACGGGCGGCAGGCGCTGCCAGATACATCGTCCGGTCCCTGGAGCCGCACTCTCTTCAGCCTCCCCTCCCCCCATGTAGGTGCCCTTTGCCCGGCGAGTAATGGGAGCGGCTGGGTCTGTAGACGGTGGTTGCACCGCTGTGGTCTGATGGCGGCCGGGGGTCTCGTGTTGTGAATGCTTTTATTCATACATGGATCTGATTGTGTCATTATTCCTTGTGCAGATTCTGAATGTGGCGGGAGCAGAACAGATCAATGTTTTATGTCTCTCCTGTCCCTCCTTCTCGGGCGTCACGTTTTACTAGAATGTCTTATGTTTAGTGTCACGTGGCTGGGACGCCTATAGAAAGACATAAAAGGTTCAGATCTTTCCAGGGTCCTCGCTACGACTCCTACAGTAAGGGGGCTTCTACTTTGCTGGACAGTTGCAGGGATTTTATTTCCTCGCAGTTCTGCAGGGTTCTTATTGGATCACATTAGATTCTGATAATCACACGGGACTAGGAACAGCCGCAGCGGCTCCAAAATGTAAAGTAGAAAATCTGTGTTATCTAAGGTGGTGGGTGCCCTATGTGTGACCCCCCCCCCCCACCTATAAGCCTCGGGTGGAGAAGCTGCCGGAGTGTCTTTTTGGAGGACCTGGAGCGTCTATTGAAATCATTGGACGGCCTTTTGGTTTCAATAAGACACCAAGTGATTCTGCTCCTCAAAACCAGCGCTCGTCACTGCAAATTGTGACACCGCGAGGAGTGTCTGAGGTTCTGGCAAATCCCCCGAATGTCACCAACCTGGAAGAATTGGGAAAACACAAGTTTTCGTATCGGAGCTAAAATTTAGCGTATGAACCAAACGTCGGAGACGGCGTGACCTTAGTGATGCAGCTTCACGTCTGAGGCTTCGTGTACAGTCATTTATTCCGCTTTCTTACAGGTTGGTGCCATGCAGGTGACTTGTCCGAACCTCAGGTGACCCCTCTAATGTGGCCCTGATTGCAGGGGGTGGTCAGGATTGTTGTACTGTTCCTATGGGGTCCTGCATTCTCTGTCGTGCAATTATTCTGGTTCATCCTGAGAACAGACCTAGATCTGCAGAGCGTGTTATTGAATGTACTGGGGTTACTATAAAGCTTTGTATGTCTTTCCTGGGGGAGGGGAGCTGTAAGTAAATGCAATTTCTCCTGATCGAATACTAACTGGCGTCCCGTCTGTATCACATGCTGTCCCCAGGTTACAGCTTCGGCTCTGTCTGCGTGGAGTTTTCCCTCGTGGAAGAGGCCGTCGGATGCATGGAAGCCAACAAGGTTACTTTGTCCACCTGTTCAGCGATGCTCTGGAAGGATGGAGAGGAGGGGAGACAGGGAACGAGTCACCTACGGCTCCAGCAGACGTTCCGCTAGTCTGTAGGGTGCAGCCTTTTACCTGCTCCTGACACATTAGGGGAACATCTGTCATACCAGCAGTGGGTGTATAGCCCTGGCTGCGTGCACACGTCTGTACTCCAGGGGGCAGTGTCACTGCAATCCAGTGCCGTGTTTACATCGTTACTGAAGAACAGGGAATGTCTGTTTCTAGCCCACAATACACAACATTACAGGACAACACGAGTGCAGGGTCCGTGTTCTGCTTCTCACTGCCGAAAATATGTCCCCTCCACATCTATGCAATGAAAAGGGGGTGGAATTAGTCAGGAACGCTGCAAGATGGGACTGAGGAAAGGAGGAAGCTAAAATGCAAGTTAAAGGGGAAATCCGGGTCTAAACAAAAACTGCCCCCTCCCCAAATTAAGAAAGTATCCAGGTAATAAAACGCTCCCACGCTGAAACGTCTCCTGCTCTTGAGGGCATCGGGAGCCGCTGGGTTTGACGGTTTAAATCTCGCCACCCTGAATAACACTTGATCTTGGGGAGGTCTTCAGACCCGGGACTCGCTGCTGCCCCCACCCAGACACATTCCAGGCAAATTTCTTCATATCCAATGCACATCCCACAAATCCGGACCACTGTCCCCTGTTCAAACCTTGTCATGTGATCAGCATGATCGCCGCAAAATACCCCGGAGGCTCCAGGAACAATAAATGAGTTATTTCCTGTCACCCCTGAGTGTCCGGGGGTGACGCTGATGGGTGTTGCACCTCTAGGGCTGCTGTACTTGTGTCCTCCTTGTATGGCGCAGTGCCTTGTAATATTGGGGGTCACTGAGGCGATGTTGGGGGCTGCGTAGTTTTAGCTGCTGATGTGCTCAGCTCTTCTGGATACCGCCACAACCTAAGAGCAGCGTCGCGCTGGCCACCGGACATCAGCCCCTAGTGGTCGCGGAGCGCTCGTCCGGTCACCTCAGGGGATTCCTTTCCTGCCTTTTGTGTCTTCATTTTTGCCTCGTGTTGCAGAATCGCAGTTTCAGCCGCCGCGCTCTCCTGCTCGTTCTTCTGGCCGCAGTTTGTCCTTGCACGTTTCTTGATGTCTTTATGGCACTCGGACCCTGACCGCGCTCTTCACCTCTACAGTATCAAACTACTTGTGTGTTTACAGGCGATAGTCATGAAAGACGCAGGAAGGTGGGAGGCGCTGCATGAGAGACTATACGGGGGCAAGTCCTATCACAGGGTGACCCTCTCCCCGCGCTTCACAGTAGTATGGGATTAGCATTATTATTACAGGGCGATCGCAGCGTTCACCAATAGTCTGGACGTTTCGCTTATCCGGCAGGTTACGTCCGATTTTGCCATAAAATGTGATTAAAAAAAGAATTAGCAAATCGCAACGTGCAACACATTTACTGTAAATCTCGCGACTTCTCGTCACTCGCCAAAGTGGGATGAAGATTTAATAAAATGTATTAAGTGAAAAGCCTGAGAATGGCCCCCATTTACTCCCCCTGCTCATGTGCGGCCGCTGACCGTGCAAAATGCGCCAAATCTCCCAAGTGTGCGCCTTTCAATAAGTTTGACGCAAATCTCTTCAACTTTCTCCTTTACAAAGATTAGTTGAATGTGACATCAGTTTGAGGTGCAGCGCCTGAAGATAGAGGGGCCATATCACGAGGCCCGACCCTGGACGTTCAATATAAGAACCGAGAAATCTATAATGTGCCCTGAGGGTCCGAGCGCAGCGCGGGGGGATGGGATTATATCAGACTGGATTATTATACCCTACTGTGTGCCCGACATTGAAGACGGCGTGTGTCCGGTGCGTGCGCTGTCCCCTGTTTTAGTTGGTCTTCCAGTTTGTGTTGCGTCTGCATGAGATCATTATTATCCAGCCTGAAGGAGAGAACCGTGTGTGTGTGTGTGTGTGTGTGTGTGTGTGTGTGTGTGTGTTTTGTCTATTGTCTAACTGTTGTGTCCGGCTTCCCCACGTATTAAAGGGTTTCTCCCTCTTTATGTAGTAACTTTTTGTGTAATGGAAAGTTCTACAACTTTCTAATATCCTTTTGTTTCAATTCCTCACCATTTTCAAGATCTGTAGATATAAATAAGAATGTCTACATTCACTGACTGCAATCAGAGGTAGATAACTCGTCCTTACCTTGTCCTGCTCGCAGCTGAGTGTTTGTTGCAATTGTATCCAGTCTAGACAATCCTCTGTGAGCTAAAGTCTGTACCCCAGGTGATACATTGTATTAAATCTTCAGGACAGAAGACTGGATACAATTGTAGCAAATTGTCAGCTGTGACAAGTTTTCAGCCTCTTTTTGTAAACAATGATTGTTCCCATTCACTGACAGCAGGTAGAGATCTTGAAAATTGTGAACACGGAAAGTGTAGTAGAAAGCTGCAGAAGGCACCATTATATGGTATTAGTGGCTGAGCCCTGTCAGCCGGAGCGGATACTCGTCAATAATTGCGTTGAGCGTGCGTTCGTTTCTCTTTTGCGTTCCTCGCCGCGTCCTTGAATCTGACAGTCACGTGACGGCTCCCGCTTTTACACACGGAGTGGTGAGGACCTGCCCGTAGCAGCGGAGGATGTGGACAGATGGGGGTCTCCGGAGGTCGTGGAGCGGACATCCTCGTCTGGAGGGGAACCTGGCGGCGTCCTGTGCGTCTTCCGTTCAGAGAGCGGCTGCGCTCGGCGACCTCTCTATTTCTAGACTCCATTCACTCGTCACGGGAGAAGGTTTTCTGTGTCCCCTGAATAACAATAAAATGCTACATCTCCAGGTCGTCCGCTTTGTTTTTTCTGCTGGAAATGAAGGCTGAATCCGTTATCGCCAGAAGTCCCGACACTTTCTAATAGACTTTGTGGGGAATATATTTGCGCCAGTTTATTGACGTAAAAGTCGCATATTATGGCGCACCTTATATTTGTGCAGTCATTTTCTACTTTTCTTTCCTCTTACCACTTTTCAAAAGTAGTAAAAAGAGCAGAAGGGGCAGGTCAGCAAGTTTTCGACAGGTTTATCATTTGTAAAGACAGAAAATGGCGCAAATTATAGCACAAACCAAGTGTGGGTTTAATTTTCTCTGTAGGAAAACCCGAGATGCACCAAATTATCAGGAGGCGTTCGTCTTCTGCGTCTTTTAATAGATTTGGCGCATTTCACTCCGGTGAAACGAACGTATGAAACGCCAGATTTAATAAATCTCCTCGCACCGTTTTCTTGTCCGTGAATGGGAGCGCCTTTTTACATCCAGGAGCTGAAATCTCGTCTTTACCTAGTCCTGCTCATACAGGAGCGCTGTAGATAAGAGATCACCTTGTAGTACTGGACGGAGATTTGTGCTGTTCTGTTTTGTCTACACTGATACATTGTAACAAACAATCAGCTGTGTGAGCAGGACTAGGTCAGGATGGGGTTTTTGGATGTAAATGATGTTGCTGCTCAGTGACCGCAAACATCCTGAAAATAGCGAGAAATTGTGAGACGAGGACTATTAGGAAGTTTCTGATCTTTTCATGAGCGGGTGATGTATTACCGGCCGTGTCCCAGGGAGACCCCACAGTGTCGGCCGTGTCCCAGGGAGACCCCACAGTGTCGGCCGTGTCCCAGGGAGACCCCAAGGTGTCGGCCGTGTCCCAGGGAGACCCCACGGTGTCGGCCGTGTCCCAGGGAGACCCCACGGTGTCTGCCGTGTCCCAGGGAGACCCCACGGTATCTGCCGTGTCCCAGGGAGACCCCACGGTGTCTGCCGTGTCCCAGGGAGACCCCACGGTGTCTGCCGTGTCCCAGGGAGACCCCACGGTGTCGGCCGTGTCCCAGGGAGACCCCACGGTGTCGGCCGTGTCCCAGGGAGACCCCACGGTGTCGGCCGTGTCCCAGGGAGACCCCACGGTGTCGGCCGTGTCCCAGGGAGACCCCACGGTGTCGGCCGTGTCCCAGGGAGGCCCCACGGTGTCGGCCGTGTCCCAGGGAGGCCCCACGGTGTCGGCCGTGTCCCAGGGAGGCCCCACGGTGTCGGCCGTGTCGCAGGGAGGCCCCACGGTGTCGGCCGTGTCGCAGGGAGGCCCCACGGTGTCGGCCGTGTCGCAGGGAGGCCCCACGGTGTCGGCCGTGTCCCAGGGAGGCCCCACGGTGTCGGCCGTGTCCCAGGGAGGCCCCACGGTGTCAGCCGTGTCCCAGGGAGGCCCCACAGTGTCAGCCGTGTCGCAGGGAGGCCCCACAGTGTCAGCCGTGTCGCAGGGAGGCCCCACAGTGTCAGCCGTGTCGCAGGGAGGCCCCACAGTGTCAGCCGTGTCGCAGGGAGGCCCCACAGTGTCAGCCGTGTCCCAGGGAGGCCCCACAGTGTCAGCCGTGTCCCAGGGAGGCCCCACAGTGTCAGCCGTGGGAGAGTTCTGTGAAGATCCTTTACATTATATTTGGGATAGATCTACATTTGGGTTCACTTAGTTTTCCAGCGTGGAGATTTACTGATTCCTGACGCCTTCTGTTCACTTTATCAGTTTTTGCACAAAGAATATGTTGTTCCGCTGAGCGGCCGGTTCCGTTCTGCGCTCGTGTCCCGTCTGCTTCTGAATTGGTTGCTGCATTTGAAATGGTTTTGTTTTTTAGGGCACTCTACATTTTAAGGGAAAGAAGATCAATTTAAAATATATTCCTAATTCCGACCGGTGGAACTGTCAGCAGGTAAGAGCAGCGCTGACGGGACGTGCCGCTGCGAGACGCGTCTCCTCCTCTAACCCTCTTCGTGGTTGTGTCTCCGCAGTGTAAGGTGGTGAACGTGTTATCTAAGGAGAGGTGCTGGCAGTGCAGCGCACTCAGGGCAGGTACGTCCGGCTGTGCAGCCACATCCTATGTTCTCCATATCCCCAGTCTATATCCGATACGTATATCATCGCTCTTTTATACTCTAGTCACATCCAGAGCTGCAGTAACTGTTCTTACTGCTTCTGGGTATGTCAGCACTACATTGAGACACACCCGTAGCAGCCTGAGTTCCCATAATATATTGCAGGGTTCAGCAACCTTCGGCACTCTAGCTGTTGGGAAACTACAGCTCCCAGCATGCCCCATCAACTAAAGGCTTGATTGATCCAGGCAAAGGATGTTGGGGCATTCTGGGAATTGTAGCTTCCCAACTACTGACCCCCTGCAGTACAGTCTGGTATAATTACTACAGCTCCCACAATACACCACGACAGAACATGCATTGTCCAGATGTTCAGATAGCAGCAGGTAGATGTGAGGTCCTGCAGTCTGAAAGCGAACAGTAAACCAGTAGAATTGTGAATGCAGCTTTGGATGTGAATGGAGTATAACATGATCATTACAGGATAACTAAAGTACTTATAAAGTGTCCGAGCATTATATGTAGAGTTAAACTGAAATGATCAGAAGTGGAGCTCAATAGAAACCTGTATCCTCCTTGTGTTGGATGTAGGGTCTGACCACCTGCCTCTCCGAGATGCCCTGAAAGATCCCAAGATGCCGCCTGTCCTTAGTTCACGACGCGCCAACAAGCGTAAGGCCATGCAGAGTCCCACCACCCGCAGTCCTGACAGTAGGAAGAAAAGAATCCCTCCAAGGGAAAGGAGCCTCCAATTTAAGACCAAAGGAGGGAAGCCTGCCAAGTCTGAGAGCGCCAGTGAGTAATGCGGGGCGGATGATGAGCGCCAGTGAGTAATGCGGGGCGGATGATGAGCGCCAGTGAGTAATGCGGGGCGGATGATGAGCGCCAGTGAGTAATGCGGCGAGGATGATGAGAGCCAGTGAGTAATGCGGAGCGGATGATGAGCGCCAGTGAGTAATGCGGGGCGGATGATGAGCGCCAGTGAGTAATGCGGAGCGGATGATGAGCGCCAGTGAGTAATGCGGGGCGGATGATGAGCGCCAGTGAGTAATGCGGGGCGGATGATGAGCGCCAGTGAGTAATGCGGGGCGGATGATGAGCGCCAGTGAGTAATGCGGAGCGGATGATGAGCGCCAGTGAGTAATGCGGCGCGGATGATGAGCGCCAGTGAGTAATGCGGCGCGGATGATGAGCGCCAGTGAGTAATGCGGGGCGGATGATGAGCGCCAGTGAGTAATGCGGGGCGGATGATGAGCGCCAGTGAGTAATGCGGCGCAGATGATGAGCGCCAGTGAGTAATGCGGAGCGGATGATGAGCGCCAGTGAGTAATGCGGGGCGGATGATGAGCGCCAGTGAGTAATGCGGGGCGGATGATGAGCGCCAGTGAGTAATGCGGGGCGGATGATGAGCGCCAGTGAGTAATGCGGCGCGGATGATGAGCGCCAGTGAGTAATGCGGCGCGGATGATGAGCGCCAGTGAGTAATGCGGGGCGGATGATGAGCGCCAGTGAGTAATGCGGGGCGGATGATGAGCGCCAGTGAGTAATGCGGAGCGGATGATGAGCGCCAGTGAGTAATGCGGAGCGGATGATGAGCGCCAGTGAGTAATGCGGCGCGGATGATGAGCGCCAGTGAGTAATGCGGCGCGGATGATGAGCGCCAGTGAGTAATGCGGCGCGGATGATGAGCGCCAGTGAGTAATGCGGGGCGGATGATGAGCGCCAGTGAGTAATGCGGGGCGGATGATGAGCGCCAGTGAGTAATGCGGCGCAGATGATGAGCGCCAGTGAGTAATGCGGAGCGGATGATGAGCGCCAGTGAGTAATGCGGGGCGGATGATGAGCGCCAGTGAGTAATGCGGCGCGGATGATGAGCGCCAGTGAGTAATGCGGGGCGGATGATGAGCGCCAGTGAGTAATGCGGGGCGGATGATGAGCGCCAGTGAGTAATGCGGCGCAGATGATGAGCGCCAGTGAGTAATGCGGAGCGGATGATGAGCGCCAGTGAGTAATGCGGCGCGGATGATGAGCGCCAGTGAGTAATGCGGCGCGGATGATGAGCGCCAGTGAGTAATGCGGGGCGGATGATGAGCGCCAGTGAGTAATGCGGGGCGGATGATGAGCGCCAGTGAGTAATGCGGCGCAGATGATGAGCGCCAGTGAGTAATGCGGAGCGGATGATGAGCGCCAGTGAGTAATGCGGGGCGGATGATGAGCGCCAGTGAGTAATGCGGCGCGGATGATGAGCGCCAGTGAGTAATGCGGGGCGGATGATGAGCGCCAGTGAGTAATGCGGGGCGGATGATGAGCGCCAGTGAGTAATGCGGGGCGGATGATGAGCGCCAGTGAGTAATGCGGGGCGGATGATGAGGGCCAGTGAGTAATGCGGGGCGGATGATGAGCGCCAGTGAGTAATGCGGGGCGGATGATGAGCGCCAGTGAGTAATGCGGGGCGGATGATGAGCGCCAGTGGGTAATGCGGGGCGGATGATGAGCGCCAGTGGGTAATGCGGGGCGGATGATGAGCGCCAGTGGGTAATGCGGGGCGGATGATGAGCGCCAGTGAGTAATGCGGGGCGGATGATGAGCGCCAGTGAGTAATGCGGGGCGGATGATGAGCGCCAGTGAGTAATGCGGGGCGGATGATGAGCGCCAGTGAGTAATGCGGGGCGGATGATGAGCGCCAGTGAGTAATGCGGGGCGGATGATGAGCGCCAGTGAGTAATGCGGGGCGGATGATGAGCGCCAGTGAGTAATGCGGGGCGGATGATGAGCGCCAGTGAGTAATGCGGGGCGGATGATGAGCGCCAGTGAGTAATGCGGGGCGGATGATGAGCGCCAGTGAGTAATGCGGCGCGGATGATGAGCGCCAGTGAGTAATGCGGCGCGGATGATGAGCGCCAGTGAGTAATGCGGGGCGGATGATGAGCGCCAGTGAGTAATGCGGGGCGGATGATGAGCGCCAGTGAGTAATGCGGGGCGGATGATGAGCGCCAGTGAGTAATGCGGGGCGGATGATGAGCGCCAGTGAGTAATGCGGGGCGGATGATGAGCGCCAGTGAGTAATGCGGGGCGGATGATGAGCGCCAGTGAGTAATGCGGGGCGGATGATGAGCGCCACGGTCACCTGCAGCCCATTTTCTGTCGTTCTGGAACAAAAGAGAAATTGGTGCTGCTACTGTAATTTGTTTATACTTATACATTGTAACAAACCCCCAGCTGTGAGAGCTGGACTCGGTCAGAGCTGGTTTTCAGTCTCCATGTAAGTTTATTATATAATGAGATGGTGCCAGGAGAAGCCGTCCAGGCCATATTCTGAAGCGGGCGCCGCTTCTCCGTTGTGCTGGCTCTTATGCAGCGTTGAAGCGTCTGCAGAGCGTTCCTGTAATTGAGCCGCGTCTCCGCTGCGTGTAATACTCCTCTCCATACAGCGCCAGCTTTTTCACTGCTGAACTTTTGTTTTGTCCGTCCACAGCCGTCATCATTAAGGGAATCGGCGTGAACACGACTCCGGAGAACGTGGTGAAAGCGCTTCAGCCTTACGTGGAGCTGTCGGTGCGCAATGTCCGCATCATGAAAAACCACAGGAAAGACCGTTGGGGATTTGGCTTCGTTGACCTTAAGAATCACAAGGTAGCGGAGCAGAGCGGTCGTCATGTGGCCTCCGCTGTGGATTTACCTGTATAGCGGCGTCACCGCACTCACCTGTCTCCTCATCCCTCTAGGAAGCGATCCGTCTCACCGTGTTGGTGCGTGAACTCAAACCTCCGCTCACAGTCAATGGGAGACCCATCACCGTGGACCTCGCTGTTGGGGAGAGAAAGTGAGTCCCATAATAAGCGATCCATTGAGGTGTATGGGGCTGACCAGAATTACCACACGCAACCTACGGACAGGCGGCCATGTTTTTCTAATCCTGGACAACCCCCTGTAGTTGTGACTTTCTAATATTCCTCTTCTGGTTTCCCCTCCCGATCTCACTCCTCAGCAATGAATATATTGTGCCGGCTCTGGGGTTGTCACGGACACATCGACAGGAATAACTGTCATGTGATGTCCTCTCATTTATGGGAGTGCAGGTCACATGACAGGAAGTCTATGGACAGATGAGTCTATTGCTACCATGGCAACCCCAGAGCAGGCTCGAGATCTACATCGCAGCAGCAGTGCGGGGATCAGGAGGACAGAAAATAATCTGATGTCATTTATTGAGTGGTCACGATCCGCCTTCTGAATGATCACCAAGAAGATGTCCGCAAAGCGAAGTAAATGTCCTAGTGGTGAACGCCATTAATATTCACCGTTCTGCTTTTCCACAGGAACGAACCAGGAAAGTTTCAGAAAGGGAATAAAACGTCTTCAGGAAAGGTGAGTTCATAGTCAATAAACCCATGACGAGCGCTGATCATCCCTCCCCCACCCACTGAGCGCTGATCATCCCTCCCCCACCCACTGAGCGCTGATCATCCCTCCCCCACCCACTGAGCGCTGATCATCCCTCCCCCACCCACTGAGCGCTGATCATCCCTCCCCCACCCACTGAGCGCTGATCATCCCTCCCCCACCCACTGAGCGCTGATCATCCCTCCCTCCCCCACCCACTGAGCGCTGATCATCCCTCCCTCCCCCACCCACTGAGCGCTGATCATCCCTCCCTCCCCCACCCACTGAGCGCTGATCATCCCTCCCTCCCCCACCCACTGAGTGCTGATCATCCCTCCCTCCCCCACCCACTGAGCGCTGATCATCCCTCCCTCCCCCACCCACTGAGCGCTGATCATCCCTCCCCCACCCACTGAGCGCTGTCTGTCTGATTACAGAACCGGAACCGGCGGGCGCAGAGACGAGCTTTGACTTATCCCGGATTTAAAGCAACTGGTAAGAGCTGAGATGTGAGCCACGTATATAGAGTGCGCCGGCGGGGAGGCGCTACAGCACACGTATATAGAGCGCGCCGGCGGGGAGGCGCTACAGCACACGTATATAGAGCGCGCCGGCGGGGAGGCGCTACAGCACACGTATATAGAGAGCGCCGGCGGGAACGTGCCCCAGCTACAGCACACTTATATAGAGCGCGCCGGCGGGGAGGCGCTACAGCACACGTATATAGAGCGCGCCGGCGGGGAGGCGCTACAGCACACGTATATAGAGCGCGCCGGCGGGGAGGCGCTACAGCACACGTATATAGAGAGCGCCGGCGGGAACGTGCCCCAGCTACAGCACACTTATATAGAGCGCGCCGGCGGGGAGGCGCTACAGCACACGTATATAGAGAGCGCCGGCGGGGACGCGCCCCAGCTACAGCACACGTGTCCCTCCATGTCTGCTCTGTGGACCATCAGCGTGCGGTCACATAATTGTAGCTGGGGACACGTCCTGGTTGGAGGATTTGTGGGTCATAATTTATAGTGATTGTTTGTTTTACAGTGGATGACGGTCCAAGTTATGTCTTTGACCCCAAAACTGGCAACTATGTGGACCCTCTGACCAATGCATGTTACAATGAGGCCAAAACACAGGTACATTCTCCAGGGATAAATCAATAACAATGCACCCGGTCTTCTGATTATCATTTTGATATAAGATCTAAAGCTGTTGTCACCTCTGAACCCCCATATTACAGTGTACGTCGAAAAGTGATCTACATAAACACTGTGTAGACAAAAATAGAGAGAGGGACCTCCAGCTCACCTTGTATGTGTGGTTCAGATCATCTCGCACGGATCCTCGTGTCGGCACACGAAAAATAGACAATAATGGAGAAAAGGAGATTTGGATCCAGCGTGGATTTGTAGGATAAAATGGAACGACGTTCCAAGTTTAATGAAAAAATTCGTTTGTTAAAAAAAAAAAGGAGAAAAACAGGATTTTGCTTGAAAGTGTGCAATCCTGATAGTGTGAGGAAAAATATCAGTAGTATATAGAGCCTACGCGTTTCAGACGCTACACGCGTCCTTAGTCATGGCTGATAAGTAATGTAATGTATGTACACAGTGACTCCACCAGCAGAATAGTGAGTGCAGCTCTGGAGTATAATACAGGATGTAACTCAGGATCAGTACAGGATAAGTAATGTAATGTATGTACACAGTGACTCCACCAGCAGAATAGTGAGTGCAGCTCTGGAGTATAATACAGGTTGTAACTCAGGATCAGTACAGGATAAGTAATGTAATGTATGTACACAGTGACTCCACCAGCAGAATAGTGAGTGCAGCTCTGGAGTATAATACAGGTTGTAACTCAGGATCAGTACAGGATAAGTAATGTAATGTATGTACACAGTGACCCCACCAGCAGAATAGTGAGTGCAGCTCTGGAGTATAATACAGGATGTAACTCAGGATCAGTACAGGATAAGTAATGTATGTACACAGTGACCCCACCAGCAGAATAGTGAGTGCAGCTCTGGAGTATAATACAGGATATAACTCAGGATCAGTACAGGATAAGTAATGTAATGTATGTACACAGTGACTCCACCAGCAGAATAGTGAGTGCAGCTCTGGAGTATAATACAGGATGTAACTCAGGATCAGTACAGGATAAGTAATGTAATGTATGTACACAGTGACTCCACCAGCAGAATAGTGAGTGCAGCTCTGGAGTATAATACAGGTTGTAACTCAGGATCAGTACAGGATAAGTAATGTAATGTATGTACACAGTGACTCCACCAGCAGAATAGTGAGTGCAGCTCTGGAGTATAATACAGGATGTAACTCAGGATCAGTACAGGATAAGTAATGTAATGTATGTACACAGTGACTCCACCAGCAGAATAGTGAGTGCAGCTCTGGAGTATAATACAGGTTGTAACTCAGGATCAGTACAGGATAAGTAATGTAATGTATGTACACAGTGACTCCACCAGCAGAATAGTGAGTGCAGCTCTGGAGTATAATACAGGTTGTAACTCAGGATCAGTACAGGATAAGTAATGTAATGTATGTACACAGTGACCCCACCAGCAGAATAGTGAGTGCAGCTCTGGAGTATAATACAGGATGTAACTCAGGATCAGTACAGGATAAGTAATGTATGTACACAGTGACCCCACCAGCAGAATAGTGAGTGCAGCTCTGGAGTATAATACAGGATATAACTCAGGATCAGTACAGGATAAGTAATGTAATGTATGTACACAGTGACTCCACCAGCAGAATAGTGAGTGCAGCTCTGGAGTATAATACAGGATGTAACTCAGGATCAGTACAGGATAAGTAATGTAATGTATGTACACAGTGACTCCACCAGCAGAATAGGGAGTGCAGCTCTGGAGTATAATACAGGATGTAACTCAGGATCAGTACAGGATAAGTAATGTATGTACACAGTGACTCCACCAGCAGAATAGTGAGTGCAGCTCTGGAGTATAATACAGGATATAACTCAGGATCAGTACAGGATAAGTAATGTAATGTATGTACACAGTGACTCCACCAGCAGAATAGTGAGTGCAGCTCTGGAGTATAATACAGGATGTAACTCAGGATCAGTACAGGATAAGTAATGTAATGTATGTACACAGTGACTCCACCAGCAGAATAGTGAGTGCAGCTCTGGAGTATAATACAGGATGTAACTCAGGATCAGTACAGGATAAGTAATGTAATGTATGTACACAGTGACTCCGCCAGCAGAATAGTGAGTGCAGCTCTGGAGTATAATACAGGATATAACTCAGGATCAGTACAGGATAAGTAATGTAATGTATGTACACAGTGACTCCACCAGCAGAATAGTGAGTGCAGCTCTGGAGTATAATACAGGATATAACTCAGGATCAGTACAGGATAAGTAATGTAATGTATGTACACAGTGACTCCACCAGCAGAATAGGGAGTGCAGCTCTGGAGTATAATACAGGATGTAACTCAGCATCAGTACAGGATAAGTAATGTAATGTATGTACACAGTGACTCCACCAGCAGAATAGGGAGTGCAGCTCTGGAGTATAATACAGGATGTAACTCAGCATCAGTACAGGATAAGTAATGTAATGTATGTACACAGTGACTCCACCAGGAGAATAGTGAGCGCAGCTCTGGAGTATAATACAGGATGTAACTCAGCATCAGTACAGGATAAGTAATGTAATGTATGTACACAGTGACTCCACCAGGAGAATAGTGAGCGCAGCTCTGGAGTATAATACAGGATGTAACTCAGGATCAGTACAGGATAAGTAATGTAATGTATGTACACAGTGACTCCACCAGCAGAATAGGGAGTTCAGCTCTGGAGTATAATACAGGATGTAACTCAGCATCAGTACAGGATAAGTAATGTAATGTATGTACACAGTGACTCCACCAGGAGAATAGTGAGCGCAGCTCTGGAGTATAATACAGGATGTAACTCAGCATCAGTACAGGATAAGTAATGTAATGTATGTACACAGTGACTCCACCAGGAGAATAGTGAGCGCAGCTCTGGAGTATAATACTGGATATAACTCAGGATCAGTACAGGATAAGTAATGTAATGTATGTACACAGTGACTCCACCAGCAGAATAGTGAGTGCAGCTCTGGAGTATAATACAGGATATAACTCAGGATCAGTACAGGATAAGTAATGTATGTACACAGTGACTCCACCAGCAGAATAGTGAGTGCAGCTCTGGAGTATAATACAGGATATAACTCAGGATCAGTACAGGATAAGTAATGTAATATATGTACACAGTGACTCCACCAGCAGAATAGTGAGTGCAGCTCTGGAGTATAATACAGGATGTAACTCAGGATCAGTACAGGATAAGTAATGTAATGTATGTACACAGTGACTCCACCAGCAGAATAGTGAGTGCAGCTCTGGAGTATAATACAGGATGTAACTCAGGATCAGTACAGGATAAGTAATGTAATTTATGTACACAGTGACTCCACTAGCAGAATAGTGAGTGCAGCTCTGGAGTATAATACAGGATGTAACTCGGGATCAGTACAGGATAAGTAATGTAATGTATGTACACAGTGACTCCACCAGCAGAATAGTGAGTGCAGCTCTGGAGTATAATACAGGATATAACTCAGAATCAGTACAGGATAAGTAATGTAATGTATGTCCACAGTGACTCCACCAGCAGAATAGTGAGTGCAGCTCTGAGGTATAATACAGGATGTAACTCAGGATCAGTACAGGATAAGTAATGTAATGTATGTACACAGTGACTCCACCAGCAGAATAGTGAGTGCAGCTCTGGAGTATAATACAGGATGTAACTCGGGATCAGTACAGGATAAGTAATGTAATGTATGTACACAGTGACTCCACCAGCAGAATAGTGAGTGCAGCTCTGGAGTATAATACAGGATGTAACTCAGGATCAGTACAGGATAAGTAATGTAATGTATGTACACAGTGACTCCACCAGCAGAATAGTGAGTGCAGCTCTGGAGTATAATACAGGATATAACTCAGGATCAGTACAGGATAAGTAATATATGTACACAGTGACTCCACCAGCAGAATAGTGAGTGCAGCTCTGGAGTATAATACAGGATGTAACTCAGGATCAGTACAGGATAAGTAATGTAATGTATGTACACAGTGACTCCACCAGCAGAATAGTGAGTGCAGCTCTGGAGTATAATACAGGCTGTAACTCAGGATCAGTACAGGATAAGTAATGTAATGTATGTACACAGTGACTCCACCAGCAGAATAGTGAGTGCAGCTCTGGAGTATAATACAGGATGTAACTCAGGATAAGTAATGTAATGTATGTACACAGTGACTCCACCAGCAGAATAGTGAAGTTGAAATGTTTACAGGTGGGGTGGCACTATGACTTGTTTTCCAGGGGTATTTTTGGGAGGAATGTTGTCTTTCGCTGCAGTCCCTGATTATTATTGCTCTTGCTCCTTCTTATATTCTGTCGTCCATCCCATCAGCGTAAAAAGGACGATTCTCATCAAGCTCCAGGCAGTGAGAAGAAGGAGCCATCGAGTCAACAGAGAAGGGGCTTCACTGAGGACGACAAGGTGACTATGACTTTTTCGCTTGCCTGCCTCTGTCCTGTCGGGCCGGTCTGGATTCTTTTTTCATGTTGATTGACTTTGATTTTTAGGTGAAGGATTCAGAGGAGGAAGCGTTCAAGAGACCGTTACCCCCTCCAGGGACCAAAAAGGAGGAGCCGCCCCCAGAGGTAATTTCTACATCTCCATCCTCTTATGGACGTGGGGGATCTGTTAGGGGTCTCCAGCTTGTGGCTTCCTAAGCATCTGATCCTCTTTGTATTTTTCTTTAGCCAAAGCATAACCCCCTCATTAAGCTGATTGGAGAATACGGAGATGACAGTGAGGAAGATGAGGAGGAGGAGGAGTTAAAGCTTCTGCCCCCCATAAAGAAAAAGACCGCTGCTCCTCCCCCGCCGCCTCCAGCTCCAAAACCTGCCCCTAAACCCGCTCTGCCCACTTCCCGTGCCGCCGGCAGCCTCGAAGAGAAGTTGACAGATTGGAAGAAAATGGTTTGTCTGTTGTGTCGGCGGCAGTTTCCCGGTAAAGACTCGTTACTCCGACATCAGAAGTTCTCCGACCTGCACAAGGTGATTACTGCGGAGTGTGAGCCCCCTCCCCCATCCCGCGGCCCCCTACTGTATATAACTCTGTAACCTTTCCCCCGACAGCAAAACCTTAACATCCAAGAGAAGATCCGAAAGTCTCAGAAGGAGTTGGTGTACCTGCAGCAGAAGGAGCAGGAGGTAGGGGGCGCTCATGATCCTCTACTGCACGTTTATTACTCTTCTGACGACTTGTTCCTCCCTGAGCTCGGCTTTCATCTCCCCCCTATAGTAAGGTCCCCCGACAGCAATTCAGGGGCTATTCTGCTATTACAATGTGGGGGGCTGCTGCTGGGACCCCACAATCAGATGTCATCAGGGGACATGACGCTCACAAACAAATGTGTCGTCCGTGTAATGATGGGACCCCCAGCTCCGCTCTGGCTGATGGTGAGGGGGTTCTTCCCTCTTGGAGCTCAGAATAGGTTGTAGTTAATACTGACATTCCCATAAAAAGAACAATTCTGGAGCTTCTTTCCTTAGAACTCTATGTAGTGCCGTTCCTCTGCTGTTCCACCTGGAATAAATTGCCAACTGGATATTACCAACCCCCATGTGAACACATTGTCCAGTAAGTGCTTCCAGCATCCGACTGTGTGGGGACGCGGCCCATTGACAGTGGCGATTGTAACTCCTTGCTGGCAATTTATTTGTACGTTTCCAGGAGGAATAACAGAGGGACAGCACAATGAAGAATAATAACCATTTCTCTGGAATTTCTGCTTCATGAGAAGGTCCAGTACTTAGTAAATCTTCTATAAACGGAGGGGTGCTCGTTCCTCCGTTGCTGATCTTGTACGGATGGTGCGAGTCCTGATCAGTGACCGCGGTAAAGCCGTGATCAGACGCGTGGACGGGCGCGGGACTCTCCTCGGCCTCACACAACGCACATTTGAAATGTTTGCTGCGTTTTCTTGGAGGATTTAATTGCGGTTGTCCTGTTGTCTCCATTGTGATCGCCCTCCCCCCATGTAATCTTGTGTTGTACATTGGCTAGATGTCGACGTCACCCCTGAAGTAGTGATGACAGCCAGAATAAAATCCTCCCTTCTTTGCACTGCAGGCTGCATTCAGAGAACTGGGAAACGCAACACTACACATTAGAGACCTGTATATTAGAAAGTGACGTCCCCATACAGCCCCCCTGTACCCCATTGTGTGTCTGCTATGGAGGGGGCACTTATTTAGCTGCCACATATTGAATGTTCTCGGCAGGAGAATCAGTCCATACAGCGGAGGCTGCTGCAGGCCAGGAAAGAGCTGGAGATGCTGGAGCGAGAGGAGGAATGCGTGCAGCAGGTGCAGTGACCGATCCTGGTACATGAATGCTTGACTGACCGCGCCGCGCACACAGCTCTGCTGTACCCACGGCCGGCTGCATGCCCATTGATCATTCCCCTCTCCACCAGCCCTGCATGTCCCATCCCCCATCATCCGCCAGTGAGGGGCATTTATACTGTGCGGCTGTAGAATAATCTGCGGAGACAGAGACCTGTCTTGTCATTTTACTCTCCGACAGGGAAGGGAAGTTCTGGACTCTGATGTCCGAGGTCCGGGGAAAAAGAAATCAAAAGGTTCTGAGACCGGCAGGTAATGCGGTTCATCTACCTGTAGCGGTGTCTCGTCCCATTGTACAGCGTTACCTCCGGAGCTGCCGCTCACTTAAAGGGGATTCTCCAAGGTCTGCAGCTTTCCCATAGACATTGTTTTAATCCTCACCATTTTCAAGATCTCTACTTGCTGTCAATAAAGAGAACATTGAAGGATGAAAGTTAGTCCTGACCGAATAGTTCCCACAGCTGAGATTTTGTTACAATGTATCCAGTCTGGACAATCCTCTGAGCTGAACAGCCCGGACTCCAGATTGATACCTCTATGGCCCCTCACATCACTTTTTTTTTTGGTTTAGCTTTTCTGAGGAACGTGTCCATAAACCGCCATTGTGGGACGGTCGTCAGAAGTGTCAGTATACCGCAAAAAAAAAAGCCATGGAATAGTCGTAGACTGCTATTCCATCCCGCGGGAAAGAAGTATACATATTTTTATTTATTTTTTAACATGGGAGCCACTGTGTGGCATCTGTCACCGGCATCCATTAAACGTGACGTGAACAGAGCCTTACCTGCACAGATACATTGTAACAAACCGGATAGGAGATTTAAGCGGCTGGTTTTCTAGACTGATACATAGTAGACCCTCAGCTGTGAAGTACTTGGTTTGAATGGTTTTCAGCCGTTCACTGACCGCAAGCATAGATCTTGAAAATCCTGATGAGTTGAAACAAAGAGATCAGCCGCTTTTACTGGGGGAAGCTGCATCTGGCCATACATATTCCCTGCAGTAGAATGGCTATCCATGTGATACACCAGGCGCCTCCATCCTGTGGCGCTCCAGCTGTCAGGGCATGCTGGGAGTTGTAGTTTTGCAACAGCTGGGGAGCCACACATTGGAGATTACTACTATACACTTTATCAACAGCTCTGTCTACTAGGGGGGCCCCAATATAACATGGGGAGGGGCTGTGGTCATGCTGTATGAACTATTGTGGGCGACCAGACCCGGCAGGTGTAATTTCCAGAGCACTGTATGATGCATTCATGGCAGATAGGGGGGGGGGGGGACTCGGAGGCCCAGCAGTGAAGGGGTGAATCTATAAGCTGCAGATAATAAAAAGTAATCGCCCCCTGGCTCTGATCCCTTCTGTCTATCCTCAACATGTCCTTCCTACCTCCCCTGCCGCTTTGCTGTCCTCCGTCTCCTTTCCCTGCCCGCACTGCTATCCTCAGTCTCCTTCAGCCACTGTCCTTAGTCTCCCTCCTTCCTCTGCCCCGCGCCGCTGTCCTCAGTCTCCTTTCCCTGCCCGCGCTGCTATCCTCAGTCTCCTTCAGCCACTGTCCTTAGTCTCCCTCCTTCCTCTGCCCCGCGCCGCTGTCCTCAGTCTCCTTTCCCTGCCCGCACTGCTATCCTCAGTCTCCTTCAGCCACTGTCCTTACAGTCTCCCTCCTTCCTCTGCCCCGCGCTACTGTCCTCCGTCTCCTCCCTCCGCCCTCACCGTCTCCTCCCTCCGCCGTCTCCTCCCTCCGCCCTCACCGTCTCCTCCCTCCGCCGTCTCCTCCTCCCTCCGTCCTCACCGTCTCCTCCCTCCGCCCTCACCGTCTCCTCCCTCCGCCCTCACCGTCTCCTCCCTCCGCCCTCACCACTGTCTTCACAGTCTCCTCTGTTTTCATTGCAGTGACCTGAAAGTAAAGAGTGCGAGCGGCCCGAGACCAGCAGGAGAGACGTACCGCGAGAACATGAAGAGGCTGATCCTGGAGCGGTATAAGGAGCTGGAATGAGCCCCTCCCCCATCCTTGCCATCTGTCGTGTCCACCGCCATTTACGCACCGCTGCTATTTGTGTTTTTATAATAAAATATTATCAAAAAATGTAATATTGTCATGCATTATGTCACATGACCGACACTGTCTCCTCCCCCAGCGCTGCAGATATAATGATGAGGACGTAATATACATATAATGATCCGCACATAAAGATCCACGATACATAACTGCGGAGCGGATCACTGCCGGAAAATAACTGCACTCTGGTTGCTATGGGCGTTTCATACGTTCTCCTTACATCCACCTGTTTCTAAGGGTTTATCATTCTCTATAGAAATGAAGACCGGTTCAAGATCTCTGCTAGCTCTCAGTGATTGAGATTTGTGCTGCTCTCAATCACTGTCCACACAGCGGGACAATGATAGGGACCTGTTGCGTTCTGTGGGTATGTGGACCCACTGGGCCGTACCGCCGTAGTGGGATAGCAGCTGGCCAAACAGTACCAAGTCAATGTCTATAGTACGAGTAGGGGTACCTGTGGTAGTTCAGAGAGTAGCGATGGTTAGGCTCGGATGGGACCTTGGCAGCAGACGCCAGGCGTGATGCAGCACAGCAGATGTGATCGGTGGCACAACACGATTCCAACTCTGTAAGGCACAGGAACAAGGTAGCACGGGATACAGGAACGGGAACACTGGGAACTGGAAAACACTAAGGGACCATTTGCAAGGACTGATACGGGTAAACACCACAACGCTCAGACAATGAAGGGAGGGGCAGGGCCCTTCTTATAGTCCAGAGTGTGTATGGGCTTATAAATGAACTTGTCCATGTGCGGGCGCTAGCCCTTTAAGGCGCCCTCCCTACGGAACACAGCAGAACGAAGTGGAAGTGAGCACTGGCATCTCCTGAGGAGGAGATGCGGGCCAGCGCTCAGAGATCCATGGCTGCGGCCATCGGGGGGTGAGTATACCAACGGTCCGTGGCCGTGGGCGTTACATCTGTATTATGGAGAACTCATACGTCCCAACTTTCAAGTATCACAAAAAGATGCGCAGCAGCAACATTTTTTTTTTTTTTAAGCCACGCTTCTAATTCCACCCTATCCATGCCTATACACACCCGGGTTCAGCCCGCACAGTATAATGGCCCCACAGCTGCCTCCACACAGTATAATGCCCCCATAGCTGCCCCACAGTATAATGCCCCCATAGCTGCCTCCACACAGTATAATGTCCCCATAGCTGCCTCTACATAGTATAATGTCCCCATAGCTGCCTCCACACAGTATAATGCCCCCATAGCTGCCTCCACACAGTATAATGTCCCCATAGCTGCCTCCACACAGTATAATGTCCCCATAGCTGCCCCACAGTATAATGCCCCCATAGCTGCCTCCACACAGTATAATGCCCCCATAGCTGCCTCCACACAGTATAATGCCCTATAGCTGCCTCCACACAGTATAATGTCCCCATAGCTGCCCCACAGTATAATGCCCCCATAGCTGCCTCCACACAGTATAATGCCCCCATAGCTGCCTCCACACAGTATAATGTCCCCATAGCTGCCTCCACGCAGTATAATGTCCCCATAGCTGCCTCGACACAGTATAATGTCCCCATAGCTGCCTCCACACAGTATAATGTCCCCATAGCTGCCTCCACGCAGTATAATGTCCCCATAGCTGCCTCCACACAGTATAATGTCCCCATAGCTGCCCCTCCACAGTAGAATGTCCCCACAGCTGCCTCCGCACAGTATAATGTCCCCATAGCTGCCTCCACACAGTATAATGCCCCCATAGCTGCCCCCACACAGTATAATGCCCCCATAGCTGCCTCCACACAGTATAATGCCCCCATAGCTGCCCCCACACAGTATAATGTCCCCATAGCTGCCTCCACACAGTATAATGTCCCCATAGCTGCCCCCACACAGTATAATGCCCCCATAGCTGCCTCCACACAGTATAATGTCCCCATAGCTGCCTCCACACAGTATAATGCCCCCATAGCTGCCTCCACACAGTATAATGCCCCCATAGCTGCCACCACACAGTATAATGCCACCATAGCTGCCTCCACACAGTATAATGCCCCCATAGCTGCCTCCACACAGTATAATGCCCCCATAGCTGCCTCCACACAGTATAATGTCCCCATAGCTGCCTCCACACAGTATAATGTCCCCATAGCTGCCCCCACACAGTATAATGCCCCCATAGCTGCCTCCACACAGTATAATACCCCCATAGCTGCCCCACACAGTATAATGTCCCCATAGCTGCCCCCACACAGTATAATGTCCCCATAGCTGCCTGCACACAGTATAATGTCCACATAGCTGCCCCACACAGTATAATGTCCCCATAGCTGCCTCCACACAGTATAATGCCCCCATAGCTGCCCCCACACAGTATAATGTCCCCATAGCTACCCCACACAGTATAATGTCCCCATAGCTGCCCCACACAGTATAATGTCCCCATAGCTGCCTCCACACAGTATAATGCCCCAATAGCTGCCCCCACACAGTATAATGTCCCCATAGCTGCCCCCACAGTATAATGCCCCCATAGCAGCCTCCACACAGTATAATATCCCCATAGCTGCCTCCACACAGTATAATGCCCCCATAGCTGCCCCCACAGTATAATGCCCCCATAGCAGCCTCCACACAGTATAATGTCCTCATAGCTGCCTCCACACAGTATAATGTCCCCATAGCTGCCTCCACACAGTATAATGTCCCCATAGCTGCCCCCACACAGTATAATGTCCCCATAGCTGCCTCCACACAGTATAATACCCCCATAGCTGCCTCCACACAGTATAATGTCCCCATAGCTGCCCCCACACAGTATAATGTCCCCATAGCTGCCTCCACACAGTATAATGCCCCCATAGCTGCCCCCACACAGTATAATGCCCCCATAGCTGCCCCCACACAGTATAATGTCCCCATAGCTGCCTCAACACAGTATAATGCCCCCATAGCTGCCCCCACACAGTATAATGTCCCCATAGCTGTCCTCCACACAGTATAATGTCCCCATAGCTGCCTCCACACAGTATAATGCCCCCATAGCTGCCCCCACACAGTATAATGCCCCCATAGCTGCCCCCACACAGTATAATGCCCCCATAGCTGCCTCCACACAGTATAATGCCCCCATAGCTGCCCCCACACAGTATAATGTCCCCATAGCTGCCCCCACACAGTATAATGCCCCCATAGCTGCCCCCACACAGTATAATGTCCCCATAGCTGCCCCCACACAGTATAATGTCCCCATAGCTGCCCCCACACAGTATAATGTCCCCATAGCTGTCCTCCACACAGTATAATGTCCCCATAGCTGCCTCCACACAGTATAATGCCCCCATAGCTGCCCCCACACAGTATAATGCCCCCATAGCTGCCCCCACACAGTATAATGCCCCCATAGCTGCCTCCACACAGTATAATGCCCCCATAGCTGCCCCCACACAGTATAATGTCCCCATAGCTGCCCCCACACAGTATAATGCCCCCATAGCTGCCCCCACACAGTATAATGTCCCCATAGCTGCCCCCACACAGTATAATGTCCCCATAGCTGCCCCCACACAGTATAATGTCCCCATAGCTGCCCCCACACAGTATAATGCCCCCATAGCTGCCTCCACACAGTATAATGTCCCCATAGCTGCCCCCACACAGTATAATGCCACCATAGCTGCCCCCACACAGTATAATGCCCCCATAGCTGCCCCCACACATTATAATGTCCCCATAGCTGCCTCCACACAGTATAATGCCCCCATAGCTGCCTCTACACAGTATAATGTCCTCATAGCTGCCCCCACACAGTATAATGCCCCCATAGCTGCCCCCACACAGTATAATGCCCCCATAGCTGCCTCCACACAGTATAATACCCCCATAGCTGCCCCCACACAGTATAATGTCCCCATAGCTGTCCTCCACACAGTATAATGTCCCCATAGCTGCCCCCACACATTATAATGTCCCCATAGCTGCCCCCACAGTATAATGCCCCCATAGCAGCCTCCACACAGTATAATGTCCTCATAGCTGCCTCCACACAGTATAATGTCCTCATAGCTGCCCCCACACAGTATAATGCCCCCATAGCTGCCCCCACACAGTATAATGCCCCCATAGCTGCCTCCACACAGTATAATACCCCCATAGCTGCCCCCACACAGTATAATACCCCCATAGCTGCCCCCACACAGTATAATGTCCCCATAGCTGCCCCCACACATTATAATGTCCCCATAGCTGCCCCCACAGTATAATGCCCCCATAGCAGCCTCCACACAGTATAATGTCCTCATAGCTGCCTCCACACAGTATAATGTCCCCATAGCTGCCTCCACACAGTATAATGTCCCCATAGCTGCCCCCACACAGTATAATGTCCCCATAGCTGCCTCCACACAGTATAATACCCCCATAGCTGCCTCCACACAGTATAATGTCCCCATAGCTGCCCCCACACAGTATAATGTCCCCATAGCTGCCTCCACACAGTATAATGCCCCCATAGCTGCCCCCACACAGTATAATGCCCCCATAGCTGCCCCCACACAGTATAATGTCCCCATAGCTGCCTCAACACAGTATAATGCCCCCATAGCTGCCCCCACACAGTATAATGTCCCCATAGCTGTCCTCCACACAGTATAATGTCCCCATAGCTGCCTCCACACAGTATAATGCCCCCATAGCTGCCCCCACACAGTATAATGCCCCCATAGCTGCCCCCACACAGTATAATGCCCCCATAGCTGCCTCCACACAGTATAATGCCCCCATAGCTGCCCCCACACAGTATAATGTCCCCATAGCTGCCCCCACACAGTATAATGCCCCCATAGCTGCCCCCACACAGTATAATGTCCCCATAGCTGCCCCCACACAGTATAATGTCCCCATAGCTGCCCCCACACAGTATAATGTCCCCATAGCTGTCCTCCACACAGTATAATGTCCCCATAGCTGCCTCCACACAGTATAATGCCCCCATAGCTGCCCCCACACAGTATAATGCCCCCATAGCTGCCCCCACACAGTATAATGCCCCCATAGCTGCCTCCACACAGTATAATGCCCCCATAGCTGCCCCCACACAGTATAATGTCCCCATAGCTGCCCCCACACAGTATAATGCCCCCATAGCTGCCCCCACACAGTATAATGTCCCCATAGCTGCCCCCACACAGTATAATGTCCCCATAGCTGCCCCCACACAGTATAATGCCCCCATAGCTGCCTCCACACAGTATAATGTCCCCATAGCTGCCCCCACACAGTATAATGCCACCATAGCTGCCCCCACACAGTATAATGCCCCCATAGCTGCCCCCACACATTATAATGTCCCCATAGCTGCCTCCACACAGTATAATGCCCCCATAGCTGCCTCCACACAGTATAATGTCCTCATAGCTGCCCCCACACAGTATAATGCCCCCATAGCTGCCCCCACACAGTATAATGCCCCCATAGCTGCCTCCACACAGTATAATACCCCCATAGCTGCCCCCACACAGTATAATGTCCCGATAGCTGCCCCCACACAGTATAATGCCCCCATAGCTGCCCCCACACAGTATAATGCCCCCATTGCTGCCCCCACACAGTATAATGTCCCCATAGCTGCCTCCACACAGTATAATGCCCCCATAGCTGCCTCCACACAGTATAATGTCCTCATAGCTGCCCCCACACAGTATAATGCCCCCATAGCTGCCCTCACACAGTATAATGCCCCCATAGCTGCCTCCACACAGTATAATACCCCCATAGCTGCCCCCACACAGTATAATGTCCCCATAGCTGCCCCCACACAGTATAATGTCCCCATAGCTGCCCCCACACAGTATAATGTCGCCATAGCTGCCTCCACACAGTATAATGTCCCCATAGCTGCCTCCACACAGTATAATGTCCCCATAGCTGCCTCCACACAGTATAATGTCCCCATAGCTGCCTCCACACAGTATAATGTCCCCATAGCTGCCTCCACACAGTATAATGTCCCCATAGCTGCCCCCACACAGTATAATGTCCCCATAGCTGCCTCCACACAGTATAATACCCCCATAGCTGCCTCCACACAGTATAATGTCCCCATAGCTGCCCCCACACAGTATAATGTCCCCATAGCTGCCTCCACACAGTATAATGCCCCCATAGCTGCCCCCACACAGTATAATGCCCCCATAGCTGCCCCCACACAGTATAATGTCCCCATAGCTGCCTCCACACAGTATAATGCCCCCATAGCTGCCCCCACACAGTATAATGTCCCCATAGCTGCCCCCACACAGTATAATGCCCCCATAGCTGCCTCCACACAGTATAATGTCCCCATAGCTGCCTCCACACAGTATAATGCCCCCATAGCTGCCTCCACACAGTATAATGCCCCCATAGCTGCCTCCACACAGTATAATGCCCCCATAGCTGCCCCCACACAGTATAATGTCCCCATAGCTGCCCCACACAGTATAATGTCCCCATAGCTGCCCCACACAGTATAATGTCCCCATAGCTGCCTCCACACAGTATAATGCCCCCATAGCTGCCCCCACACAGTATAATGTCCCCATAGCTGCCCCCACAGTATAATGCCCCCATAGCAGCCTCCACACAGTATAATATCCCCATAGCTGCCTCCACACAGTATAATGCCCCCATAGCTGCCCCCACAGTATAATGCCCCCATAGCAGCCTCCACACAGTATAATGTCCTCATAGCTGCCTCCACACAGTATAATGTCCCCATAGCTGCCTCCACACAGTATAATGTCCCCATAGCTGCCCCCACACAGTATAATGTCCCCATAGCTGCCTCCACACAGTATAATACCCCCATAGCTGCCTCCACACAGTATAATGTCCCCATAGCTGCCCCCACACAGTATAATGTCCCCATAGCTGCCTCCACACAGTATAATGCCCCCATAGCTGCCCCCACACAGTATAATGCCCCCATAGCTGCCCCCACACAGTATAATGCCCCCATAGCTGCCTCCACACAGTATAATGTCCTCATAGCTGCCCCCACACAGTATAATGCCCCCATAGCTGCCCCCACACAGTATAATGCCCCCATAGCTGCCTCCACACAGTATAATACCCCCATAGCTGCCCCCACACAGTATAATGTCCCGATAGCTGCCCCCACACAGTATAATGCCCCCATAGCTGCCCCCACACAGTATAATGCCCCCATTGCTGCCCCCACACAGTATAATGTCCCCATAGCTGCCTCCACACAGTATAATGCCCCCATAGCTGCCTCCACACAGTATAATGTCCTCATAGCTGCCCCCACACAGTATAATGCCCCCATAGCTGCCCTCACACAGTATAATGCCCCCATAGCTGCCTCCACACAGTATAATACCCCCATAGCTGCCCCCACACAGTATAATGTCCCCATAGCTGCCCCCACACAGTATAATGTCCCCATAGCTGCCCCCACACAGTATAATGTCGCCATAGCTGCCTCCACACAGTATAATGTCCCCATAGCTGCCTCCACACAGTATAATGTCCCCATAGCTGCCTCCACACAGTATAATGTCCCCATAGCTGCCTCCACACAGTATAATGTCCCCATAGCTGCCTCCACACAGTATAATGTCCCCATAGCTGCCCCCACACAGTATAATGTCCCCATAGCTGCCTCCACACAGTATAATACCCCCATAGCTGCCTCCACACAGTATAATTCCCCCATAGCTGCCTCCACACAGTATAATACCCCCATAGCTGCCCCCACACAGTATAATGTCCCGATAGCTGCCCCCACACAGTATAATGCCCCCATAGCTGCCCCCACACAGTATAATGCCCCCATTGCTGCCCCCACACAGTATAATGTCCCCATAGCTGCCTCCACACAGTATAATGCCCCCATAGCTGCCTCCACACAGTATAATGTCCTCATAGCTGCCCCCACACAGTATAATGCCCCCATAGCTGCCCTCACACAGTATAATGCCCCCATAGCTGCCTCCACACAGTATAATACCCCCATAGCTGCCCCCACACAGTATAATGTCCCCATAGCTGCCCCCACACAGTATAATGTCCCCATAGCTGCCCCCACACAGTATAATGTCGCCATAGCTGCCTCCACACAGTATAATGTCCCCATAGCTGCCTCCACACAGTATAATGTCCCCATAGCTGCCTCCACACAGTATAATGTCCCCATAGCTGCCTCCACACAGTATAATGTCCCCATAGCTGCCTCCACACAGTATAATGTCCCCATAGCTGCCCCCACACAGTATAATGTCCCCATAGCTGCCTACACACAGTATAATACCCCCATAGCTGCCTCCACACAGTATAATGTCCCCATAGCTGCCCCCACACAGTATAATGTCCCCATAGCTGCCTCCACACAGTATAATGCCCCCATAGCTGCCCCCACACAGTATAATGCCCCCATAGCTGCCCCCACACAGTATAATGTCCCCATAGCTGCCTCCACACAGTATAATGCCCCCATAGCTGCCCCCACACAGTATAATGTCCCCATAGCTGCCCCCACACAGTATAATGCCCCCATAGCTGCCTCCACACAGTATTATGTCCCCATAGCTGCCTCCACACAGTATAATGCCCCCATAGCTGCCTCCACACAGTATAATGCCCCCATAGCTGCCTCCACACAGTATAATGCCCCCATAGCTGCCCCCACACAGTATAATGTCACAATAGCTGCCCCACACAGTATAATGTCCCCATAGCTGCCCCACACAGTATAATGCCCCCATAGCTGCCTCCACACAGTATAATGCCCCCATAGCTGCCCCCACACAGTATAATGTCCCCATAGCTGCCCCCACAGTATAATGCCCCCATAGCAGCCTCCACACAGTATAATATCCCCATAGCTGCCTCCACACAGTATAATGCCCCCATAGCTGCCCCCACAGTATAATGCCCCCATAGCAGCCTCCACACAGTATAATGTCCTCATAGCTGCCTCCACACAGTATAATGTCCCCATAGCTGCCTCCACACAGTATAATGTCCCCATAGCTGCCCCCACACAGTATAATGTCCCCATAGCTGCCTCCACACAGTATAATACCCCCATAGCTGTCTCCACACAGTATAATGCCCCCATAGCTGCCCCCACACAGTATAATGCCCCCATAGCTGCCCCCACACAGTATAATGTCCCCATAGCTGCCTCCACACAGTATAATGCCCCCATAGCTGCCCCCACACAGTATAATGTCCCCATAGCTGTCCTCCACACAGTATAATGTCCCCATAGCTGCCTCCACACAGTATAATGCCCCCATAGCTGCATCCACACAGTATAATGCCCCCATAGCTGCCCCCACACAGTATAATGTCCCCATAGCTGCCTCCACACAGTATAATGCCCCCATAGCTGCCCCCACATAGTATAATGCCCCCATAGCTGCCCCCACACAGTATAATGTCCCCATAGCTGCCTCCACACAGTATAATGTCCCCATAGCCGCCTCCACACAGTATAATGTCCCCATAGCCACCTCCACACAGTATAATGTCCCCATAGCCGCCTCCACACAGTGTAATGTCCCCATAGCTGCCCCCACACAGTATAATGTCCCCATAGCTGCCCCCACACAGTATAATGTCCCCATAGCTGCCCCCACACAGTATAATGTCCCCATAGCTGCCCCCACACAGTATAATGCCCCCATAGCTGCCTCCACACAATATAATGTCCCCATAGCTGCCCCCACACAGTATAATGCCCCCATAGCTGCCCCCACACAGTATAATGCCCCCATAGCTGCCCCCACACAGTATAATGTCCCCATAGCTGCCTCCACACAGTATAATGTCCTCATAGCTGCCTCCACACAGTATAATGTCCTCATAGCTGCCCCCACACAGTATAATGCCCCCATAGCTGCCCCCACACAGTATAATGCCCCCATAGCTGCCTCCACACAGTATAATACCCCCATAGCTGCCCCCACACAGTATAATGTCCCGATAGCTGCCCCCACACAGTATAATGCCCCCATAGCTGCCCCCACACAGTATAATGCCCCCATAGCTGCCCCCACACAGTATAATGTCCCCATAGCTGCCTCCACACAGTATAATGCCCCCATAGCTGCCCCCACACAGTTTAATGTCCCCATAGCTGTCCTCCACACAGTATAATGTCCCCATAGCTGCCTCCACACAGTATAATGCCCCCATAGCTGCCCCCACACAGTATAATGCCCCCATAGCTGCCTCCACACAGTATAATGTCCCCATAGCTGCCCCCACACAGTATAATGTCCCCATAGCTGCCCCCACACAGTATAATGTCCCCATAGCTGCCTCCACACAGTATAATGTCCCCATAGCTGCCTCCACACAGTATAATGTCCCCATAGCTGCCTCCACACAGTATAATGTCCCCATAGCTGCCTCCACACAGTATAATGTCCCCATAGCTGCCTCCACACAGTATAATGTCCCCATAGCTGCCCCCACACAGTATAATGTCCCCATAGCTGCCTCCACACAGTATAATACCCCCATAGCTGCCTCCACACAGTATAATGTCCCCATAGCTGCCCCCACACAGTATAATGTCCCCATAGCTGCCTCCACACAGTATAATGCCCCCATAGCTGCCCCCACACAGTATAATGCCCCCATAGCTGCCCCCACACAGTATAATGTCCCCATAGCTGCCTCCACACAGTATAATGCCCCCATAGCTGCCTCCACACAGTATAATGTCCCCATAGCTGCCTCCACACAGTATAATGTCCCCATAGCTGCCTCCACACAGTATAATGCCCCCATAGCTGCCCCCACACAGTATAATGTCCCGATAGCTGCCCCCACACAGTATAATGCCCCCATAGCTGCCCCCACACAGTATAATGCCCCCATAGCTGCCCCCACACAGTATAATGTCCCCATAGCTGCCTCCACACAGTATAATGCCCCCATAGCTGCCCCCACACAGTTTAATGTCCCCATAGCTGTCCTCCACACAGTATAATGTCCCCATAGCTGCCTCCACACAGTATAATGCCCCCATAGCTGCCTCCAAACAGTATAATGTCCCCACAGCTGCCTCCACACAGTATAATGTCCCCACAGCTGCCTCCACACAGTATAATGCCCCCATAGCTGCCTCCACACAGTATAATGCCCCCATAGCTGCCTCCACACAGTATAATGTCCCCATAGCTGCCTCCACACAGTATAATGTCCCCATAGCTGCCTCCACACAGTATAATGTCCCCATAGCTGCCTCCACACAGTATAATGTCCCCATAGCTGCCTCCACACAGTATAATGTCCCCATAGCTGCCTCCACACAGTATAATGTCCCCATAGCTGCCTCCACACAGTATAATACCCCCATAGCTGCCTCCACACAGTATAATGTCCCCATAGCTGCCCCCACACAGTATAATGTCTCCATAGCTGCCTCCACACAGTATAATGCCCCCATAGCTGCCCCCACACAGTATAATGCCCCCATAGCTGCCCCCACACAGTATAATGTCCCCATAGCTGCCTCCACACAGTATAATGCCCCCATAGCTGCCCCCACACAGTATAATGTCCCCATAGCTGCCTCCACACAGTATAATGTCCCCATAGCTGCCCCCACACAGTATAATGTCCCCATAGCTGCCCCCACACAGTATAATGCCCCCATAGCTGCCCCCACACAGTATAATGTCCCCATAGCTGCCTCCACACAGTATAATGTCCCCATAGCTGCCCCCACACAGTATAATGTCCCCATAGCTGCCCCCACACAGTATAATGTCCCCATAGCTGCCCCCACACAGTATAATGGCCCCATAGCTGCCTCCACACAGTATAATGCCCCCATAGCCGCCTCCACACAGTATAATGTCCCCATAGCCGCCTCCACACAGTATAATGTCCCCATAGCTGCCTCCACACAGTATAATGTCCCCATAGCTGCCTCCACACAGTATAATGTCCCCATAGCTGCCCCCACACAGTATAATGTCCCCATAGCTGCCCCCACACAGTATAATGCCCCCATAGCTGCCTCCACACAGTATAATGCCCCCATAGCCGCCTCCACACAGTATAATGTCCCCATAGCCACCTCCACACAGTATAATGTCCCCATAGCCGCCTCCACACAGTATAATGCCCCCATAGCTGCCTCCACACAGTATAATGCCCCCATAGCTGCCCCCACACAGTATAATGTCCCCATAGCTGTCCTCCACACAGTATAATGTCCCCATAGCTGCCTCCACACAGTATAATGCCCCCATAGCTGCCCCCACACAGTATAATGCCCCCATAGCTGCCCCCACAGTATAATGCCCCCATAGCAGCCTCCACACAGTATAATGTCCTCATAGCTGCCTCCACACAGTATAATGTCCCCATAGCTGCCTCCGCACAGTATAATGTCCCCATAGCTGCCCCCACACAGTATAATGTCCCCATAGCTGCCTCCACACAGTATAATACCCCCATAGCTGCCTCCACACAGTATAATGTCCCCATAGCTGCCCCCACACAGTATAATGTCCCCATAGCTGCCTCCACACAGTATAATGCCCCCATAGCTGCCCCCACACAGTATAATGCCCCCATAGCTGCCCCCACACAGTATAATGTCCCCATAGCTGCCTCCACACAGTATAATGCCCCCATAGCTGCCCCCACACAGTATAATGTCCCCATAGCTGTCCTCCACACAGTATAATGTCCCCATAGCTGCCTCCACACAGTATAATGCCCCCATAGCTGCCCCCACACAGTATAATGCCCCCATAGCTGCATCCACACAGTATAATGCCCCCATAGCTGCCCCCACACAGTATAATGTCCCCATAGCTGCCTCCACACAGTATAATGCCCCCATAGCTGCCCCCACATAGTATAATGCCCCCATAGCTGCCCCCACACAGTATAATGTCCCCATAGCTGCCTCCACACAGTATAATGTCCCCATAGCCGCCTCCACACAGTATAATGTCCCCATAGCTGCCTCCACACAGTATAATGTCCCCATAGCCGCCTCCACACAGTATAATGTCCCCATAGCTGCCTCCACACAGTATAATGCCCCCATAGCTGCCTCCACACAGTATAATGTCCCCATAGCCGCCTCCACACAGTGTAATGTCCCCATAGCTGCCCCCACACAGTATAATGTCCCCATAGCTGCCCCCACACAGTTGTCAAAAATATTTTTAATTATTTTTATATGTGTGAACATATATTGCTTTTGTGAAAGTGATTAGAATGGGTTTCAAAGATAACATTTTGCATGGACTCCATCTTGTATGGTAGGCATCCATTTTGGATCATTGGAATCTATCTTTTGGCCTGAAGGAGCTATCTTGAGGTTAATAAGTAAAAAGTAAATATCAGCAGATGTCCTGAAGCAATTCTATGTTAAGTGTTCTTGAATTTAATGTTTTATTACTCTTTTAAGGAGCAGATCAAATAGCCTTGGCCGAATGGACAATGGCTGTTTACCATAAGTCAGCCTTGGATTCAGGCCTCTGTTTAATTAATTTAAACTTCTCTGCAGTCTCCATTCTCTAGTGAGATAAGAAGTAGAGACAAATTAACTTGTGTCTCTGAAATGTGTGTCTTCCCATGGGACAAGGTTCAGGCCACCTGGGGCTTGGAGGGTGAAGAATTATTATAATGCATTGATATAATTCTTATTGGCTGAATCAGAGTCATTATCATATTGTAGATGATTGGCTGAAACCAAAGCCTACACCTTTCCTGTCATTATACCATATGTGGAGTTTTGGGATATTACCATATATAGAATGTTTATGTTTGCAAGTATGAAGTTACCACCTACTCTCATTTTCCTATAAATAAAGATGGATCCGCCCCCTGTGGGCAGAGATCGTTTGAACACTGAAGCTGCGTGTCATGGTCTCTCTCCGGCCTCTCTCAGATCCACCATTGAGAGGGCATTCACTAATTTGGAGCTCATAGACAAATGCAGATAATGTCCAACGTTAACGGACATACTAAATTCTGCAGCGACACAGTATAATGTCCCCATAGCTGCCCCCACACAGTATAATGGCCCCATAGCTGCCCCCACACAGTATAATGCCCCCATAGCTGCCCCCACAGTATAATGCCCCCATAGCAGCCTCCACACAGTATAATGTCCTCATAGCTGCCTCCACACAGTATAATGTCCCCATAGCTGCCTCCGCACAGTATAATGTCCCCATAGCTGCCCCCACACAGTATAATGTCCCCATAGCTGCCTCCACACAGTATAATACCCCCATAGCTGCCTCCACACAGTATAATGTCCCCATAGCTGCCCCCACACAGTATAATGTCCCCATAGCTGCCTCCACACAGTATAATGCCCCCATAGCTGCCCCCACACAGTATAATGCCCCCATAGCTGCCCCCACACAGTATAATGTCCCCATAGCTGCCTCCACACAGTATAATGCCCCCATAGCTGCCCCCACACAGTATAATGTCCCCATAGCTGTCCTCCACACAGTATAATGTCCCCATAGCTGCCTCCACACAGTATAATGCCCCCATAGCTGCCCCCACACAGTATAATGCCCCCATAGCTGCATCCACACAGTATAATGCCCCCATAGCTGCCCCCACACAGTATAATGTCCCCATAGCTGCCTCCACACAGTATAATGCCCCCATAGCTGCCCCCACATAGTATAATGCCCCCATAGCTGCCCCCACACAGTATAATGTCCCCATAGCTGCCTCCACACAGTATAATGTCCCCATAGCCGCCTCCACACAGTATAATGTCCCCATAGCTGCCTCCACACAGTATAATGTCCCCATAGCCGCCTCCACACAGTATAATGTCCCCATAGCTGCCTCCACACAGTATAATGCCCCCATAGCTGCCTCCACACAGTATAATGTCCCCATAGCCGCCTCCACACAGTGTAATGTCCCCATAGCTGCCCCCACACAGTATAATGTCCCCATAGCTGCCCCCACACAGTTGTCAAAAATATTTTTAATTATTTTTATATGTGTGAACATATATTGCTTTTGTGAAAGTGATTAGAATGGGTTTCAAAGATAACATTTTGCATGGACTCCATCTTGTATGGTAGGCATCCATTTTGGATCATTGGAATCTATCTTTTGGCCTGAAGGAGCTATCTTGAGGTTAATAAGTAAAAAGTAAATATCAGCAGATGTCCTGAAGCAATTCTATGTTAAGTGTTCTTGAATTTAATGTTTTATTACTCTTTTAAGGAGCAGATCAAATAGCCTTGGCCGAATGGACAATGGCTGTTTACCATAAGTCAGCCTTGGATTCAGGCCTCTGTTTAATTAATTTAAACTTCTCTGCAGTCTCCATTCTCTAGTGAGATAAGAAGTAGAGACAAATTAACTTGTGTCTCTGAAATGTGTGTCTTCCCATGGGACAAGGTTCAGGCCACCTGGGGCTTGGAGGGTGAAGAATTATTATAATGCATTGATATAATTCTTATTGGCTGAATCAGAGTCATTATCATATTGTAGATGATTGGCTGAAACCAAAGCCTACACCTTTCCTGTCATTATACCATATGTGGAGTTTTGGGATATTACCATATATAGAATGTTTATGTTTGCAAGTATGAAGTTACCACCTACTCTCATTTTCCTATAAATAAAGATGGATCCGCCCCCTGTGGGCAGAGATCGTTTGAACACTGAAGCTGCGTGTCATGGTCTCTCTCCGGCCTCTCTCAGATCCACCATTGAGAGGGCATTCACTAATTTGGAGCTCATAGACAAATGCAGATAATGTCCAACGTTAACGGACATACTAAATTCTGCAGCGACATTACTTGGGGGCTCTTGTCCGGGATTCTCAACACAGATCGAAGGCGACAATCGAAGGTGGATGACGGCTAAGATAACGGAGAACTGCACACAAAACCGGTGAGTAAGAAATGTTATTCTTACTGTGCACTTCTCTCTTGTTTTAGCTGCCGTCCAGGTATTGTCTCTTTTGACTATTTGGGAACTATGAACACCATTTGTCTATGAGTTGTATGTATGAATTATAGGAATAGGTGTGTGAGTAGAAATGAATCTGTGAGTGTATCTGTGAGAGGCTGAGATAAGGGAGCGTTTGTTTTCTGATCCCAAAACATACAGAAAAAAACCAAATACAGAGAAAACACTAAACGGCCTGTCCGAAGTGTTCCCTCCGGCCCCTGGGTTTAGTGTGTATTAAGATCAGGTTGCAAATTGATCCTTGCAGAAGTGACGGGTAACCATCCCCGCCCAAGTGATTGTTAGGACTTTCGCGTATCCAGACTGTGACCCATAGGAGGCGCACCTGGCCGGAAGTAAGAGTATGTATGTGGGCTAATCCTCCGACGCCCGATCTGAATGAGTTGCTGATCATTAAGTAACATCTCTGTAACTAGAAAGTTTATGGAATATCCAGGGGCCCCTGAGACAGTGAGATAGTTATAAATCACACCCATCCCTTTTAAATACAACATAAAGTAGGTTAACGTACACTGCACCGAGGGACTTGCAATAATTGATCTTGTTGACAATAGTTATTTGGCTGCTGTTTAGGAGACAGGATCAGAGACGTGGTTGCCCAATGACAGTCTAAAATATTTAGCAGAGCGCGTGGGGGGGTAAACTCCATGACAGTCTAAAATATTTAGCAGAGCGCGTTGGGGGAAACCACCATGACAGACTAGAAATAGGCCCAGGATTTAGCAGAGTGCTTTGAGGAGCCCTACGGACAGACTAAACACAGGAGTTAGCAGAGGGCCTAGGGAATTCTCATTGACAGACTAAGAAAGCCGAAAGTCTAGCAGAGGGCATGGGGACTTCTGATTCAAAGTATGCCCAAGGTAAAGTGCTGGCCAGCCGGGAATGGGGGCATAACACCCAAGGTATAGGGTGTGGACAAACAGCAGCAGATATTGTTTGGAAACGATGCGGGGACGGTGCAGTAAAGAACCTGGAGAAAATAACAAAAAAGGCGGGAATGTCCGAGTAGTGGAATCCTCAGTTATACCAGATGGGATGATTTCTTGAGAGATGATGGGCCCTGGATTAATAGACAGAGTTGCAGAGAACAGATAGAAGTGATTGAATGTACCAGAAAAAAACAAAAACAAAAAAAAAAAACACAAGGAAACACAGTTGTCAGTAAGAATTAACCAGCGTCTAATTCTATAGATAGAGACATTCCAGTAGAAAAGAATGTGCCAACGTATAATTCTTCTATGTACAGCTTTATAAACCAAAGGTTTCCAGAAACAAGAGGTTTCCCGGGGTGACAGGCGATCAGTTATCAGCCAAACATAGAGAGAAAGGCGTCATCAGAATTCATAAAGGAATCAATTAATTCTTCACTTCCTAAATAGGGAACATTGGGTGCAATGTTCAGGGATTATTGATAGAGAGATAGATGGACGTGGATTAGGAATTGGCTAGAAATAGAGTTAATGCTAATAGGATAATTATAAGTGTAATGACCCCGGATTGTAGAAGACGTGAGATTGATAAAGTGAAGATTCTTATGGATTTCTATCCAGATCTGCTTGTTGGAATATTCTGTATATCATCTGTCCTAAATTGTCACTAATGAAATTTCCTCTCGTTATAGGAGTTTTCCAAGACGTTTTAAACATTACTGTAAATCTTTTTCCTTTTCGGTTTATTTAACAGTCATTTTAATAATTGCATGGAATGTCTAACAAGATATTGTTAATGTATAGTAACCGTGTTAGACTAATAGAACTGATGATAAGAGAATAACGTGTGTTAACGTGAGGATGTTTGGTCATTGATTGACAGGAGCACATGGTGACATTTTGACCTTGTAGCTCATAAATTTTAGCTAGTAAGGGGTTAATACTACATTCTCTGTTATCTGTGGTATAGCGGTGTCTGCAGAAAGTGCAAAATAAGAACTGTAACTTAAAGATTAATAGGAAAAAAAAAAGCCTAATAAGAACACAGGATTGAGTATTATATGTTTTATGTTTATATGTTATATGTTACGTTATATGTGTTTTATGTGTCGACCACAATGAAAAACTTCATTCATATTTAAATGTAATATGATGCGCATTACTAAATGAAGATTATAGTTCATTGGATGAATAATCCAAGATTAGGAGTTTATACACAGTCATTCTAGTTATATACTTGTTTTACCAAAGATACACACAAAAGGTATACCTGTGTGAGATTGTATTCTCAGTACTGAGAGTGTCTGGGAACAGCTGGTATTGTGAGTGACTGGTGCTGTCAGTGACTGGTGTGTGAGTGACTGGTGTGTGAGTGGCCGGTGTGTGAGTGACTGGTGTGTGAGTGACTGGTGTGTGAGTGACTGGTGTGTGAGTGACTGGTGTGTGTGCTGAACTATTTTTAAAGGGAAATGGTTTCTTTGAAATCACCACATGATAAGTGATTCGACAAGAAATATTTTTTTATCTCATTGTTACATTTTAGGTTATTATTATTTGATATGAAAGTTTCTATTGGCATGTGATGACGCGTATAGTGCACGATATGTTTCATCATTTGTCTTAATAGATTGGTTTGTTTAATAATTGACATAAACTAATTAAGGAAAGAAATATTTTGCAAACCTCTTATTAATTTATAAGAGTATCCTTTCTGTTTAATGATGGTATATACACATGACACACACACACACACACACACACACACACACACACACACAAACACATATTGGGAATATAATTTATGAAATGGAAATGCAAATAAGATTACAGCATTCACAGGAGCTGTTGTCACGTTTATGGTGTCAGATTCCTGTCCAGTCAATCTTATAGTTTCTGACATCGTTGCAGCAATTCAGGTTGTCATTCGATATAAGTCTGATGGACAGATTGATGTTACTGATGATGTATGTATGATGCAAAATTGTATGTGTGCTGCACTCTATGGGGATTGCACTAGGAGGAGACCTCACACCTCAGGTATTATTGAGGGTGGTCCTGTCCTCCTTCTGGGCACAGGGTAAACAGATGTAGGACGCATTTCTGTGGCCCCTGTGATTGTTAAAATTGTTTGCAAACAGCCCCAAACCCCAGTTGAAGCCGTGCCCTCCGAGCCTCCCACAGTTGAAAAGTATTGATAACCGAACCATACATTGATGTACAGTGTTACAGTGTTAAACCCTACTACATTGCTTCCGCAGGGTTCAACAGAGGAGGAAGAAATGGATGGGTTACATGGATAGGTTATATGGTCAATGGGAGACTTGAGAGGGAATGGGATAAGTCGCAGGAAACAGCAGACAGTGAATTTCCGGCCTGGTGGGAAGTTGGTTTCCCAGCACATTTGATTCCCCAGTACACAGGTCACCAACATAATTGTATTGAATTAATGAAAATAGAGATGAAAACATTAGAAAATGTAACAGGGGATCCAATATCTAATCCAGCTTTTGAGTTTCTCTTGTAGATGGTTCCAGGTACCACCATGAAGTATGCTACAAGACTGGGTATATACTGTCACTACCGAAACAGAGGTAATAAAGTAACAACCACTCCCATCCTCTGTGTCCGCACAGGAGGTGGAGGTGAAGGTACTCGCTGAGGTGTGTAGACTGGCTGAAGGTAAATTTATATATACTGACTCTAGATATGCTTTTGGTATTGCACATGATTATGGCCTAATCTGGAGGAGCAGAGATTTTGCTGGATCCACGGGTAAACCCATAATGTTGAGAGAGTGAGAGAACTGTTTGAGGCTCTGACACTGCCAAAGCATGTAGGTATACTCAAAGTGCAAGCTACCCCTGAAGCGAGGGGGAATAGACTAGTAGACAAGGCTGCAAAAGCTGCGGCTCTCATGTCCCTCATAGAGGAGGACGTAGTATTCTTGACCAGCATAGTATCTGGTCCCATAGACATGATAATATTAAGTAGATTACAAAGTCTAGCCACAAAAGAGGAAAAAGGACATTGGCAGACAAAAGGTGCCAGTGAAGGGGAGGATGGAATATGGAAGGTGGGTAACAGGATGTGCCTACCCAGAGTCCTCTTCCCCATGATAACCCAACTAATGCACGGACCAACGCATGTGTCAAGAGAAGGAATGAGTGCAATGGTGACCAAATGGTGGGTACCCCCGGGGTTTCAGCAGGTGCTGCTGCCAGATTTGTCCAGAGGTGCAGGATATGTGTCCGCCATAACATAGGCAAAACTATGCGGGTTGCAAAAAGGCATATGGTAAATCCAGACTACCCATATCAGCGATTGCAGATTAACTCAGTTACCAAAGGTGGGACAGTATGCCATGTAGCAGTCTGTGTAGATCTGTTCTCGAGGTGGCCTAAGGTGTGGCCAGTAACGTGGGCCACAGCAAAATTAAAAGATGGCTCTCAGAAGTGGTATGTAGATATGGGGTCTCTGAGACAATAGAAAGTGATAGAGGAACTCACTTTACTGGAAGATACTCCAAGAAATCTTGCAGGTCCTGGGTATAGAGCAGCTTTTCACACCCCGTATCCCAAGAGCAATGGGAAGGTAGAAAGGTTGAATGGGACATTGAAGTTAAAGATCCAGAAGGTCATGTCTGAAACCCATAAACCCTGGACTGAGCGCCTGCCTATTGCCCTCTGACCTCACCAGTTATGTGGGAGCTCTGAAGAAACAGCTCACGCAGATGTATAAATATGTTTATGATTCCATTCCAGATCCTAAGCGAAAGGAGGACATTGTTTACAGCCGGGGACTTGGCGTGTTTAAAGAGACACCGTAAAGCACCACAGCCGCACTGTGACGTCCGCACCAAGTCCAGCTCACAACTTCCACATCCGTTAAATTGGAAGGAAAGAACTTGGACACGCCGGTCACTGCTGACAGGTCCCCAATCACGAGGCTGAACTGTGGGTCTCGTCAAGCTCCGGCTGACCTTCATCTTCTCTGTCATCTCTACTTTACCTATTGTCTAAATGATGAGCTAGAAGAAGAGTTTAATGACAAGTTTATCAAACATCAAGTGATATCAGTATTGACTAAATTGCTGGACTATTGTATATGTCTCCATTCAAAGACGATGCCATATCTGAAGATAGATGAAGTTATTGCCTTGGCCTTGCAGTCCCATCTCTTTTCTCTAGCGCTTAACCCTCACTCTCCTGGAGTTGTCCTTCGTGTAATAGCAGCGTGGGCATTGGTTCCCTGGCTGTTTTACCGTGTAAGATATTCAAAGAGGGAAGCGCTGTGGAAAACAGATCTCAGGCCAGGAATACTGCCGTCCATGATTGGATGTTACCCCAATGACAGTGTGTGATGTGTAAACATGGGTCAGGTTAATAAAAATGACATGTTGTTTGATGCTGTAAACCTCACCGGCTGTTTGGGAAGAGACACAATATATGTATAGTCTGGGGATAAGAGCAACTGGCGGCTCCCAGTGCTCAGAGATAGCTAGAAAATGGTTAATCTCAGGGTCTAGAGGGTGTAACACGAGGTAATTTAACTGATAAAGGGGGTGGCATCGATGAATGCCACCGAACGGGACATGATCTTGTCCTCCTGGATTGCAGGAGTTTCATCACTCCAGGGATGTGCTTCAACCCAACATGTATGTCATATATGTGGTTGTAAAGCATATAAGTGGTTGCCACCCAGGAGACCAGGAGTATGTACCCGAGCCAGACCAGGAGTATGTACCCGAGCCAGACCAGGAGTATGTACCCGAGCCAGACCACAATCAGCTACTTAGATAGAGATATTTTATGTTTAAACTTGTAACATGTTTTATTGCAAAAGTATCAGCAGTCAAGAAAACAGCACAGGATATAAAAGTGCATGAGGTCCAGACCACCCACCACCCTAAGAACCGAGGTGGGAGGAAACATTCAGAGCCACCTGTTTACGTGACACTAAATGCTTCTACACCTGATAAAGTCATCTGTCAAGCCGTAGAAAACCACCAAGATAGATGGTATTGCCCGAATTGTGAAACCTGTAATTCCCTAACTCTTCAGGTGTGTACAGTATGTAACGCTGTGCACTCACCTATTGCTAGACACGTATCCTGAGTATTCGTCTCGAGGTGAATGGCATTAAAAATGCCCTGGTCTAGGGGATCTAGCCAGAACGTAATCTCGGGTGAATATTCGAATACATGGCTAAGCAATTTTATGTTCAAAAGAAGGGAATTGTCAAAAATATTTTTAATTATTTTTATATGTGTGAACATATATTGCTTTTGTGAAAGTGATTAGAATGGGTTTCAAAGATAACATTTTGCATGGACTCCATCTTGTATGGTAGGCATCCATTTTGGATCATTGGAATCTATCTTTTGGCCTGAAGGAGCTATCTTGAGGTTAATAAGTAAAAAGTAAATATCAGCAGATGTCCTGAAGCAATTCTATGTTAAGTGTTCTTGAATTTAATGTTTTATTACTCTTTTAAGGAGCAGATCAAATAGCCTTGGCCGAATGGACAATGGCTGTTTACCATAAGTCAGCCTTGGATTCAGGCCTCTGTTTAATTAATTTAAACTTCTCTGCAGTCTCCATTCTCTAGTGAGATAAGAAGTAGAGACAAATTAACTTGTGTCTCTGAAATGTGTGTCTTCCCATGGGACAAGGTTCAGGCCACCTGGGGCTTGGAGGGTGAAGAATTATTATAATGCATTGATATAATTCTTATTGGCTGAATCAGAGTCATTATCATATTGTAGATGATTGGCTGAAACCAAAGCCTACACCTTTCCTGTCATTATACCATATGTGGAGTTTTGGGATATTACCATATATAGAATGTTTATGTTTGCAAGTATAAGGTTACCACCTACTCTCATTTTCCTATAAATAAAGATGGATCCGCCCCCTGTGGGCAGAGATCGTTTGAACACTGAAGCTGCGTGTCATGGTCTCTCTCCGGCCTCTCTCAGATCCACCATTGAGAGGGCATTCACTAATTTGGAGCTCATAGACAAATGCAGATAATGTCCAACGTTAACGGACATACTAAATTCTGCAGCGACACAGTATAATGTCCCCATAGCTGCCTCCACACAGTATAATGTCCCCATAGCTGCCTCCACACAGTATAATGTCCCCATAGCTGCCCCCACACAGTATAATGTCCCCATAGCTGCCCCCACACAGTATAATGGCCCCATAGCCGCCTCCACACAGTATAATGCCCCCATAGCCGCCTCCACACAGTATAATGTCCCCATAGCCGCCTCCACACAGTATAATGTCCCCATAGCTGCCCCCACACAGTATAATGTCCCCATAGCTGCCCCCACACAGTATAATGTCCCCATAGCTGCTCCCACACAGTATAATGCCCCCATAGCTGCCTCCACACAGTATAATGTCCCCATAGCTGCACCCACACAGTATAATGCCCCCATAGCTGCCTCCACACAGTATAATGTCCCCATAGCTGCCTCCACACAGTATAATGTCCCCATAGCTGCCTCCACACAGTATAATGCCCCCATAGCTGCCTCCACACAGTATAATGTCCCCATAGCTGCCTCCACACAGTATAATGTCCCCATAGCTGCCCCCACACAGTATAATGTCCCCATAGCTGCCTCCACACAGTATAATGTCCCCATAGCTGCCTCCACACAGTATAATGTCCCCATAGCTGCCCCCACACAGTATAATGTCCCCATAGCTGCCTCCGCACAGTATAATGTCCCCATAGCTGCCTCCGCACAGTATAATGCCCCCATAGCTGCCTCCACACAGTATAATGCCCCCATAGCTGCCTCCACACAGTATAATGTCCCCATAGCTGCCCCCACACAGTTTAATGTCCCCATAGCTGCCTCCACACAGTATAATGTCCCCATAGCTGCCCCCACACAGTATAATGTCCCCATAGCTGCCTCCACACAGTATAATGTCCCCATAGCTGCCCCCACACAGTATAATGTCCCCATAGCTGCCTCCACACACTATAATGTCCCCATAGCTGCCTCCACACACTATAATGTCCCCATAGCTGCCTCCACACAGTATAATGTCCCCATAGCTGCCCCGACACAGTATAATGTCCCCATAGCTGCCTCCACACAGTATAATGTCCCCATAGCTGCCTCCACACAGTATAATGCCCCCATAGCTGCCTCCACACAGTATAATGCCCCCATAGCTGCCTCCACACAGTATAATGTCCCCATAGCTGCCTCCACACAGTATAATGCCCCCATAGCTGCCTCCACAGCCTCCTGATAGTGAAATTGAAACATTTAAAGGCAAGTTAAAGTGTATGTTCACAAATGCCAGAAGTCTAGAAAGCAAAATGGGGGAGCTGGAGGCCTTGATACTGGAAGAAGATATAGATATAGTTGGTGTTGCTGAAACATGGCTGGACTCTTCACATGACTGGGCTGTAAATCTACAGGGTTTTACACTGTTTCGGAAAGACAGGGCAAATAGGAAAGGTGGTGGTGTATGTCTGTATGTGAGAAGTGATATGAAGGCGGTGGTGTATGTCTGTATGTGAGAAGTGATATGAAGGCGGTGGTGTATGTCTGTATGTGAGAAGCGATATGAAGGTGAGTGTAAATGAGACATTAGAGGGTGAATACTGTGAGGAGGTTGAAACCTTGTGGGTGGAATTACAAAGGGAAGTAAACACTGAAAAAATTACTTTTGGTGTAGTCTATAGACCCCCCAATATAACTGAAGAGATAGAAGGTCAAATATATAAACAGATGGAGCGGGCTGCACAGGCGGGTACTGTAGTGATAATGGGAGATTTTAATTTCCGGGATATTAATTGGTGTCATGGTTCGGCTTCAACTGCAAAGGGGAGACATTTCCTCAACCTGTTGCAGGAAAATTTTATGGGCCAGTTTGTGGAAGACCCGACTAGAGGTGAAGCTCTGTTGGATCTGGTCATTTCTAATAATGCAGAGCTTGTTGGGAACGTCAATGTTCGTGAAAACCTCGGTAACAGTGATCATAATATAGTTACATTTTACCTATACTGTAAAAAACAAACGCAGGCTGGGAGGGCAAAAACATTTAATTTTAAGAAAGCCAATTTCCCCAGGATGAGGGCGGCAATTCAGGATATAGACTGGGAAGAACTAATGTCAAATAATGGGACAAATGATAAATGGGAGATTTTCAAATCTACTTTGGGTAATTATAGTGCAAAATTTATTCCTACAGGTAACAAGTATAAACGACTAAAATTAAACCCCACATGGCTTACACCTTCTGTGAAAGGGGCAATACATGACAAAAAAAGGGCATTTAAAAAATACAAATCTGAGGGTACAGCTGTAGCCTTTGTAAAATATAAAGAGCTTAATAAAATCTGTAAAAATGTAATAAAATTAGCAAAAATACAAAATGAAAGGCAGGTGGCCAAGGATAGTAAAACAAATCCTAAAAAATTCTTCAAGCATATAAATGCAAAAAAGCCAAGGTCTGAACATGTAGGACCCCTAGATAGTGGTAATGGGGAGTTGATCACAGGGGATCAAGAGAAGGCAGAGTTACTAAATGGGTTCTTCCGCTCTGTATATACAACAGAAGAAGGAGCAGCTGATGTAGCCGGTGCCAGTGATGAGCTGATATAGGCGGGCCAGTGCTGAGGAGCTGATGTAGCCGCTGCCAGTGCTGAGGAGCTGATGTAGCCGGTGCCAGTGCTGAGGAGCTGATGTAGCCGGTGCCAGTGCTGTTAATATATCAGTTGATATACTGAATTGGATGAATGTAGAGATGGTCCAAGCTAAATTAAATAAAATAAATGTACACAAGGCCCCGGGACCAGATGGGTTACACCCTAGAATTCTTAAAGAGCTTAGTTCAGTTATTTCTGTCCCCCTCTTCATAATATTTAGAGAGTCTCTCATGAGTGGTATAGTGCCAAGGGACTGGCGCAGGGCAAATGTGGTGCCTATTTTCAAAAAGGGCACTAGGTCTTCGCCGGGTAATTATAGACCAGTAAGCTTAACATCAATTGTGGGGAAAATGTTTGAGGGGCTATTGAGGGACTATATACAGAATTATGTGACAATAAATAGTATTATAAGTGACAGCCAGCACGGTTTTACTAAGGACAGAAGCTGTCAAACTAACCTAATCTGTTTTTATGAAGAGGTGAGCAGAAGCCTAGACAGAGGGGCCGCTGTGGATTTAGTGATTATATGAGAGGTGAGCAGAAGTCTAGACAGAGGGGCCGCTGTGGATATAATGATTATATGAGAGGTGAGGATAAGTCTAGACAGAGGGGCCGCTGTGGATTTAGTGTTTTTGGACTTTGCAAAGGCATTTGACACTGTCCCCCATAGACATCTAATGGGTAAATTAAGGACTATAGGTTTAGAAAGTATAGTTTGTAATTGGATTGAGAATTGGCTCAAGGACCGTATCCAGAGAGTTGTGGTCAATGATTCCTTCTCTGAATGGTCACCGGTTATAAGTGGTGACCCCAGGGTTCAGTGCTGGGACCACTATTATTCACCTTATTTATTAATGATATAGAGGATGGGATTAATAGCACTATTTCTATTTTTGCAGATGACACCAAGCTATGTAATATAGTTCAGACTATGGAAGATTTTCATGAATTACAGGCAGATTTAAACAAACTAAGTGTTTGGGCGTCCACTTGGCAAATGAAGTTTAATGTAGATAAATGTAAAGTTATGCATCTGGGTACCAACAACCTGCATGCATCATATGTCCTAGGGGGCGCTACACTGGCGGATTCACTTGTTGAGAAGGATCTGGGTGTACTTGTAAATCATAAACTAAATTTCAGCATGCAGTGTCAATCAGCTGCTTCAAAGGCCAGCAGGATATTGTCGTGTATTAAAAGAGGCCTGGACTCGCGGGACAGAGATGTAATATTACCACTTTACAAAGCATTAGTGAGGCCTCATCTAGAATATGCAGTTCAGTTCTGGGCTCCAGTTCATAGAAAGGATGCCCTGGAGTTGGAAAAAATACAAAGAAGAGCAACGAAGCTAATAAGGGGCATGGAGAATCTAAGTTATGAGGAAAGATTGAAAGAATTAAACCTATTTAGCCTTGAAAAAAGACGACTAAGGGGGGACATGATTAACTTATATAAATATATTAATGGCACATACAAAAAATATGGTGATATCCTGTTCCTTGTAAAACCCCCTCAAAAAACAAGGGGGCACTCCCTCCGTCTGGAGAAAAAAAGGTTCAAGCTGCAGAGGCGACAAGGCTTCTTTACAGTGAGAACTGTGAATCTATGGAATAGCCTACCGCAGGAGCCGTCACAGCAGGGACAGTAGACACCGCAGGAGCCGTCACAGCAGGGACAGGAGACACCGCAGGAGCCGTCACAGCAGGGACAGTAGACACTGCAGGAGCCGTCACAGCAGGGACAGTAGATGGCTTTAAAAAAGGCTTAGATAATTTCCTAGAACAAAAAAATATTAACTGCTATGTGTAGAAATTTTTTACTTCCCCTTTCCTATCCCACTTCCCCTTTCCCATCCCTTGGTTGAACTTGATGGACATGTGTCTTTTTTCAACCGTACAAACTATGTAACTATGTAACTATAATGTCCTCATAGCTGCCCCCACACAGTATAATGCCCCCATAGCTGCCCCCACACAGTATAATGCCCCCATAGCTGCCTCCACACAGTATAATACCCCCATAGCTGCCCCCACACAGTATAATGTCCCCATAGCTGCCCCCACACAGTATGTCCCCATAGCTGCCTCCACACAGTATAATGTCCCCATAGCTGCCTCCACACAGTATAATGTCCCCATAGCTGCCTCCACACAGTATAATGTCCCCATAGCTGCCTCCACACAGTATAATGTCCCCATAGCTGCCACCACACAGTATAATGTCCCCATAGCTGCCTCCACACAGTATAATGCCCCCATAGCTGCCTCCACACAGTATAATGCCCCCATAGCTGCCCCTACAGTATAATGTCCCCATAGCTGCCTCCACACAGTATAATGTCCCCATAGCTGCCTCCACACAGTATAATGTCCCCATAGCTGCCTCCACACAGTATAATGTCCCCATAGCTGCCCCCACACAGTATAATGTCCCTATAGCTGCCTCCACACAGTATGTCCCCATAGCTGCCTCCACACAGTATAATGCCCCCATAGCTGCCTCCACACAGTATAATGTCCCCATAGCTGCCTCCACACAGTATAATGTCCCCATAGCTGCCTCCACACAGTATAATGTCCCCATAGCTGCCTCCACACAGTATAATGTCCCCATAGCTGCCTCCACACAGTATAATGTCCCCATAGCTGCCCCCACACAGTATAATGTCCCCATAGCTGCCCCCACACAGTATGTCCCCATAGCTGCCTCCACACAGTATAATGTCCCCATAGCTGCCTCCACACAGTATAATGCCCCCATAGCTGCCTCCACACAGTATAATGTCCCCATAGCTGCCTCCACACAGTATAATGTCCCCATAGCTGCCTCCACACAGTATAATGTCCCCATAGCTGCCTCCACACAGTATAATGTCCCCATAGCTGCCTCCACACAGTATAATGTCCCCATAGCTGCCCCCACACAGTATAATGTCCCCATAGCTGCCTCCACACAGTATAATACCCCCATAGCTGCCTCCACACAGTATAATGTCCCCATAGCTGCCCCCACACAGTATAATGTCCCCATAGCTGCCTCCACACAGTATAATGCCCCCATAGCTGCCCCCACACAGTATAATGCCCCCATAGCTGCCCCCACACAGTATAATGCCCCCATAGCTGCCACCACACAGTATAATGTCCCCATAGCTGCCCCCACACAGTATAATGTCCCCATAGCTGCCCCCACACAGTATAATGTCCCCATAGCTGCCTCCACACAGTATAATGTCCCCATAGCTGCCTCCACACAGTATAATGTCCCCATAGCTGCCCCCACACAGTATAATGTCCCCATAGCTGCCTCCACACAGTATAATGTCCCCACAGCTGCCTCTACACAGTATAATGTCCCCATAGCTGCCTCCACACAGTATAATGTCCCCATAGCTGCCTCCACACAGTATAATGTCCCCATAGCTGCCTCCACACAGTATAATGCCCCCATAGCTGCCACCACACAGTATAATGTCCCCATAGCTGCCCCCACACAGTATAATGTCCCCATAGCTGCCCCCACACAGTATAATGCCCCATAGCTGCCCCCACACAGTATAATGTCCCCATAGCTGCCTCCACACAGTATAATGCCCCCATAGCTGCCCCCACACAGTATAATGTCCCCATAGCTGTCCTCCACACAGTATAATGTCCCCATAGCTGCCTCCACACAGTATAATGCCCTCATAGCTGCCCCCACACAGTATAATGCCCCCATAGCTGCCTCCACACAGTATAATGCCCCCATAGCTGCCCCCACACAGTATAATGTCCCCATAGCTGCCTCCACACAGTATAATGCCTCCATAGCTGCCCCCACACAGTATAATGCCCCAAATAGCTGCCCCCACACAGTATAATGTCCCCATAGCTGCCTCCACACAGTATAATGTCCCCATAGCTGCCTCCACACAGTATAATGCCCCCATAGCTGCCTCCACACAGTATAATGCCCCCATAGCTGCCCCCACACAGTATAATGTCCCCATAGCTGCCTCCACACAGTATAATGCCTCCATAGCTGCCCCCACACAGTATAATGCCCCAAATAGCTGCCCCCACACAGTATAATGTCCCCATAGCTGCCTCCACACCGTATAATGCCCCCATAGCTGCCTCCACACAGTATAATGTCCCCATAGCTGCCTCCACACAGTATAATGTCCCCATAGCTGCCTCCACACAGTATAATGTCCCCATAGCTGCCTCCACACAGTATAATGTCCCCATAGCTGCCTCCACACAGTATAATGTCCCCATAGCTGCCTCCACACAGTATAATACCCCCATAGCTGCCTCCACACAGTATAATGTCCCCATAGCTGCCCCCACAGTATAATGTCCCCATAGCTGCCTCCACACAGTATAATGCCCCCATAGCTGCCTCCACACAGTATAATGCCCCCATAGCTGCCTCCACACAGTATAATGCCCCCATAGCTGCCTCCACACAGTATAATGCCCCCATAGCTGCCTCCACACAGTATAATGTCCCCATAGCTGCCTCCACACAATATAATGTCCCCATAGCTGCCTCCACACAGTATAATGTCCCCATAGCTGCCTCCACACAGTATAATGTCCCCATAGCTGCCTCCACACAGTATAATGTCCCCATAGCTGCCTCCACACAGTATAATGCCCCCATAGCTGCCCCCACACAGTATAATGTCCCCATAGCTGCCTCCACACAGTATAATGTCCCCATAGCTGCCCCCACACAGTATAATGTCCCCATAGCTGCCCCCACACAGTATAATGTCCCCATAGCTGCCCCCACACAATATAATGGCCCCATAGCTGCCCCCACACAGTATAATGGCCCCATAGCCGCCTCCACACAGTATAATGCCCCCATAGCCGCCTCCACACAGTATAATGTCCCCATAGCCGCCTCCACACAGTATAATGTCCCCATAGCTGCCTCCACACAGTATAATGTCCCCATAGCTGCCCCCACACAGTATAATGTCCCCATAGCTGCCCCCACACAGTATAATGTCCCCATAGCTGCCCCCACACAGTATAATGCCCCCATAGCTGCCTCCACACAGTATAATGTCCCCATAGCTGCCCCCACACAGTATAATGCCCCCATAGCTGCCTCCACACAGTATAATGCCCCCATAGCTGCCTCCACACAGTATAATGTCCCCATAGCTGCCTCCACACAGTATAATGTCCCCATAGCTGCCTCCACACAGTATAATACCCCCATAGCTGCCTCCACACAGTATAATGTCCCCATAGCTGCCCCCACAGTATAATGTCCCCATAGCTGCCTCCACACAGTATAATGTCCCCATAGCTGCCTCCACACAATATAATGTCCCCATAGCTGCCTCCACACAGTATAATGTCCCCATAGCTGCCCCCACACAGTATAATGTCCCCATAGCTGCCCCCACACAGTATAATGTCCCCATAGCTGCCTCCACACAGTATAATGCCCCCATAGCTGCCTCCACACAGTATAATGCCCCCATAGCTGCCTCCACACAGTATAATGTCCCCATAGCTGCCCCCACACAGTATAATGCCCCCATAGCTGCCACCACACAGTATAATGCCCCATAGCTGCCACCACACAGTATAATGTCCCCATAGCTGCCACCACGCAGTATAATGTCCCCATAGCTGCCTCCACACAGTATAATGCCCCCATAGCTGCCTCCACACAGTATAATACCCCCATAGCTGCCACCACACAGTATAATGCCCCATAGCTGCCCCCACACAGTATAATGCCCCCATAGCTGCCACCACACAGTATAATGCCCCATAGCTGCCACCACACAGTATAATGTCCCCATAGCTGCCTCCACACAGTATAATGTCCCCATAGCTGCCTCCACACAGTATAATGTCCCCATAGCTGCCTCCACACAGTATAATGCCCCCATAGCTGCCACCACACAGTATAATGTCCCCATAGCTGCCCCCACACAGTATAATGTCCCCATAGCTGCCCCCACACAGTATAATGCCCCATAGCTGCCCCCACACAGTATAATGTCCCCATAGCTGCCTCCACACAGTATAATGCCCCCATAGCTGCCCCCACACAGTATAATGTCCCCATAGCTGTCCTCCACACAGTATAATGTCCCCATAGCTGCCTCCACACAGTATAATGCCCTCATAGCTGCCCCCACACAGTATAATGCCCCCATAGCTGCCTCCACACAGTATAATGCCCCCATAGCTGCCCCCACACAGTATAATGTCCCCATAGCTGCCTCCACACAGTATAATGCCTCCATAGCTGCCCCCACACAGTATAATGCCCCAAATAGCTGCCCCCACACAGTATAATGTCCCCATAGCTGCCTCCACACAGTATAATGTCCCCATAGCTGCCTCCACACAGTATAATGCCCCCATAGCTGCCTCCACACAGTATAATGCCCCCATAGCTGCCCCCACACAGTATAATGTCCCCATAGCTGCCTCCACACAGTATAATGCCTCCATAGCTGCCCCCACACAGTATAATGCCCCAAATAGCTGCCCCCACACAGTATAATGTCCCCATAGCTGCCTCCACACCGTATAATGCCCCCATAGCTGCCTCCACACAGTATAATGTCCCCATAGCTGCCTCCACACAGTATAATGTCCCCATAGCTGCCTCCACACAGTATAATGTCCCCATAGCTGCCTCCACACAGTATAATGTCCCCATAGCTGCCTCCACACAGTATAATGTCCCCATAGCTGCCTCCACACAGTATAATACCCCCATAGCTGCCTCCACACAGTATAATGTCCCCATAGCTGCCCCCACAGTATAATGTCCCCATAGCTGCCTCCACACAGTATAATGCCCCCATAGCTGCCTCCACACAGTATAATGCCCCCATAGCTGCCTCCACACAGTATAATGCCCCCATAGCTGCCTCCACACAGTATAATGCCCCCATAGCTGCCTCCACACAGTATAATGTCCCCATAGCTGCCTCCACACAATATAATGTCCCCATAGCTGCCTCCACACAGTATAATGTCCCCATAGCTGCCTCCACACAGTATAATGTCCCCATAGCTGCCTCCACACAGTATAATGTCCCCATAGCTGCCTCCACACAGTATAATGCCCCCATAGCTGCCCCCACACAGTATAATGTCCCCATAGCTGCCTCCACACAGTATAATGTCCCCATAGCTGCCCCCACACAGTATAATGTCCCCATAGCTGCCCCCACACAGTATAATGTCCCCATAGCTGCCCCCACACAATATAATGGCCCCATAGCTGCCCCCACACAGTATAATGGCCCCATAGCCGCCTCCACACAGTATAATGCCCCCATAGCCGCCTCCACACAGTATAATGTCCCCATAGCCGCCTCCACACAGTATAATGTCCCCATAGCTGCCTCCACACAGTATAATGTCCCCATAGCTGCCCCCACACAGTATAATGTCCCCATAGCTGCCCCCACACAGTATAATGTCCCCATAGCTGCCCCCACACAGTATAATGCCCCCATAGCTGCCTCCACACAGTATAATGTCCCCATAGCTGCCCCCACACAGTATAATGCCCCCATAGCTGCCTCCACACAGTATAATGTCCCCATAGCTGCCTCCACACAGTATAATGTCCCCATAGCTGCCTCCACACAGTATAATGCCCCCATAGCTGCCTCCACACAGTATAATGTCCCCATAGCTGCCTCCACACAGTATAATGTCCCCATAGCTGCCCCCACACAGTATAATGTCCCCATAGCTGCCTCCACACAGTATAATGTCCCCATAGCTGCCTCCACACAGTATAAGGTCCCCATAGCTGCCCCCACACAGTATAATGTCCCCATAGCTGCCTCCACACAGTATAATGTCCCCATAGCTGCCTCCACACAGTATAATGCCCCCATAGCTGCCTCCACACAGTATAATGCCCCCATAGCTGCCTCCACACAGTATAATGTCCCCATAGCTGCCTCCACACAGTATAATGTCCCCATAGCTGCCCCCACACAGTATAATGCCCCCATAGCTGCCTCCACACAGTATAATGTCCCCATAGCTGCCTCCACACAGTATAATGTCCCCATAGCTGCCTCCACACAGTATAATGCCCCCATAGCTGCCTCCACACAGTATAATGTCCCCATAGCTGCCTCCACACAGTATAATGTCCCCATAGCTGCCCCCACACAGTATAATGTCCCCATAGCTGCCTCCACACAGTATAATGTCCCCATAGCTGCCTCCACACAGTATAAGGTCCCCATAGCTGCCCCCACACAGTATAATGTCCCCATAGCTGCCTCCACACAGTATAATGTCCCCATAGCTGCCTCCACACAGTATAATGCCCCCATAGCTGCCTCCACACAGTATAATGCCCCCATAGCTGCCTCCACACAGTATAATGTCCCCATAGCTGCCTCCACACAGTATAATGTCCCCATAGCTGCCTCCACACAGTATAATGTCCCCATAGCTGCCTCCACACAGTATAATGTCCCCATAGCTGCCTCCACACAGTAGAATGTCCCCATAGCTGCCTCCACACAGTAGAATGTCCCCATAGCTGCCCCCACACAGTATAATGTCCCTATAGCTGCCTCCACACAGTATAATGTCCCCATAGCTGCCCCCACACAGTATAATGTCCCCATAGCTGCCTCCACACAGTATAATGTCCCCATAGCTGCCCCCACACAGTATAATGTCCCCATAGCTGCCTCCACACAGTATAATGTCCCATAGCTGCCCCCACACAGTATAATGTCCCCATAGCTGCCTCCACACAGTATAATGTCCCCATAGCTGCCTCCACACAGTATAATGTCCCCATAGCTGCCTCCACACAGTATAATGCCCCCATAGCTGCCTCCACACAGTATAATGTCCCCATAGCTGCCTCCACACAGTATAATGTCCCCATAGCTGCCTCCACACAGTATAATACCCCCATAGCTGCCTCCACACAGTATAATGTCCCCATAGCTGCCCCCACAGTATAATGTCCCCATAGCTGCCTCCACACAGTATAATGTCCCCATAGCTGCCTCCACACAATATAATGTCCCCATAGCTGCCTCCACACAGTATAATGTCCCCATAGCTGCCCCCACACAGTATAATGTCCCCATAGCTGCCCCCACACAGTATAATGTCCCCATAGCTGCCTCCACACAGTATAATGCCCCCATAGCTGCCTCCACACAGTATAATGCCCCCATAGCTGCCTCCACACAGTATAATGTCCCCATAGCTGCCCCCACACAGTATAATGCCCCCATAGCTGCCACCACACAGTATAATGCCCCATAGCTGCCACCACACAGTATAATGTCCCCATAGCTGCCACCACGCAGTATAATGTCCCCATAGCTGCCTCCACACAGTATAATGCCCCCATAGCTGCCTCCACACAGTATAATACCCCCATAGCTGCCACCACACAGTATAATGCCCCATAGCTGCCCCCACACAGTATAATGCCCCCATAGCTGCCACCACACAGTATAATGCCCCATAGCTGCCACCACACAGTATAATGTCCCCATAGCTGCCACCACGCAGTATAATGCCCCATAGCTGCCTCCACACAGTCTAATGCCCCCATAGCTGCCTCCACACAGTATAATGTCCCCATAGCTGCCCCCACACAGTATAATGTCCCCATAGCTGCCTCCACACAGTATAATGTCCCCATAGCTGCCTCCACACAGTATAATGCCCCCATAGCTGCCTCCACACAGTATAATGCCCCCATAGCTGCCTCCACACAGTATAATGCCCCCATAGCTGCCTCCACACAGTATAATGTCCCCATAGCTGCCTCCACACAGTATAATGTCCCCATAGCTGCCCCCACACAGTATAATGTCCTCATAGCTGCCTCCACACAGTATAATGCCCCCATAGCTGCCCCCACACAGTATAATGCCCCCATAGCTGCCCCCACACAGTATAATGCCCCCATAGCTGCCTCCACACGGTATAATGTCCCCATAGCTGCCCCCACACAGTATAATGCCCCCACACAGTATAATGTCCCCTGTCATGGGGTTCGTTACGTTAATACACGATCAACAGAGCCAGTGACGACAGGGTAACTCCAACAGGGTTTATTGTATCCAAAGTTGACAGAACAAGTCACGTTCACTGCAGGAACAACACACAGTCCACAAAATAAGGTAGTCACAGGAACATCTTCAGAGTGCTGGCCTCAGCTTCAGCTCTCCTTCAGGTCTAAATCCAGAAGATCTCCATCCTCCCCAGGACAAGCCCTTATATCCCCTCAGGGGGAGGAACATCTTTTCAGTTTCACTGTCTGTATGTGAGTTGTGGTCCTTTGTGCTATCATGTGTAATGCCACAGCAGGGATGAGGACACAATGGGGGAGATAATTGGATCACCTTTGTTTGCTGGTCTGCACCTGAGCTGAATATAACTGTGGTGCCTCCTGATGACCCCCTGTGGGGGACTGGACAATGACAACACTTTAGGTCTTGTGGACTTCACCTCTGACTTGTCGGATTGTCCATAGGCTGGAGACGCGACCTGTGGTACTTGATTAGAGAGTCATCCCTCTCTGCTGAGGACTCACAATAAACCACACATAATGCACCATCACAACCTCTCCCCTCATATAATAAGTGAGCTGGCCATGTGGCCTACACAGGCCGCTGGCCACCTCACTCATAAGCCACTTATTACAGTTCAATAAGAACAGTCCACAGGCTGTAAAGAAAGTCCAGTGCACATGTATATCCGGGGCTAAGAGCAATGTCTGGAAACACAATCACAAAGTTCAAGACACTTCCACAAAAGTTCCACGTCATCTGTTCACTTTGGAAGAGCTGATCCGGTGGCCTCCAGGACAGTCCCGCCCGTGAGATGGAGTCTCTGGGGTCAGGGGGTTTCTTGGGACCTTTTATCCAGTTTCCAGATCTCCGCAGACTCCACATGGCCCATCCAGACGCTTTCCTCCCCACTGCATCCCACCACAATATATTGGGTAATGCTGGCCGGCTATCTGACCCATCACCCAGGCAAAGATCATTCCAGAAAATACAGTCACTGTTCAGAATTGTAGTGAGTCCAGAGAAGTTGGTGGCAGAAGATGGGGTGATAGAAGTCCAACCGTTTTTTAGAAAACAAGGGCCTTGGGCATATTTGAAAAGGGTCTGAAGTCTCCCCATCATGAAGGTCACCACTGCTGTTGGGACCAGTGTCTTGTTGTCCTTCGCAGACCTGCTCCCCCAATGATCCTTCTTCCACCTTAGAACTCGCTGACACTCCAGTGTCATCCTCATCCAGGTTGGAAGACTGTTTGCCTGGAGAGTCAATACTGACTGTAACATCCCCATAATCATTGGACTCAGACAAATCAGACCTCAAGGTAACAATACAGTTGGGTTCCTCAACCTCTTGGAAATCCTGGGGTGAAGGGAATGCAGGAAACACATCGCCAGGAGGAGCACAAACATCATTGCTCACTAGTGGGGCTGTATCATGTGACTTAAAGGGAATCTGTCACCAGCATTTCACCTATTAAACCGACTATACCTGGTGGTAGTGGGTGATAGATCATTTCTATATAACCTATAATTGTCTTCTTAGTCAGCTCTGTAGCTTTAGTATTTAGCTTTTTAGTGTCCCCGCACCGTATGCTAATGAGCAGAAAAGAGTCAGATCTTCATTTGAAAAGAGTCAAATCTTCGTTTGGAAAGAGTCAGATCTTCATTCCTCAAGTCTTTCCGAGTTTACCCCGCCTCCTTACTTTTGATTGACAGCTCCTCACCTTCCCCCCAGCACACAATATCCGACGCTTGTGCATTGATGTCCTCTTTTGGTGTGTGCGCACAAAGGGACACCACATAATTACGATAAAAGGCGCAAAACGTTTCCAGACCGTTATTTACAGTCGGAAGAGGAGTTTAGGAGCGGGGATAACGGCAATGAACTTTTGATAGCAGCGGCCAGTGAGGGAGAAGTAAAGTTCAATAGGTGAAATGCTGGTGACAGGTTCCCTTTAACCTCAGTTGGGCTTTCAGAACTGGCACTGGTGATCTCAGTGCCAAAGATTTCAGGAGGTCTAGTGCTAGCCATATCGCCTGTGTCCTCATCATCCACACCAGTGCTAGTTATATCTCCTGTATCTTCATCATCCACACGAATGCTAGCCACATCTCCTGCATCTTCATCATCCACAGGACCCGTTTCTGCAGATACACTGACATTCTCTGTATGCACTCCTTCCGGTCCTGAATCAAGCCCAGAATCTTTTCCCTCTTCCTGGTGCTCCCATGTCTTATGGTATAAGCTTCCCACAGACGTCACATCACTCACCTCAGGACACTCTGGAGCTTTCTCTGGAGATCTGTAGCGATCAGAGCCCTGGAGCAGCAGCACAATCCTTATAACACTGTGCTGGCCGTTCACACCATGTTTGCGGCACCTCTCGCTCCGCTGTTGCCAGACACCAATTCCAGTCCCAGTCCCAGAACTTATCATCCTTGGAGGCCAAACATCCCAGAGCATCCATGGTCTCCTGGTGCAACTCCCGAGCTCGCACAAGAACTTGTTCCTTCCTTGCCATAGTTAGAGCCTTATCCCAAGCCCAACATTCAATGTCTTCTGTAAACTTTGGTCCAAGGCAGTCCATTGCCTCCTGGTAAAATACAATTGCTCTCCTTACGATAGACATCCTGGTGTTAAGACCTCTGTCCATCTCTCCTGCACTCTGTTGATCCCACTTCTGACACCAGTTGTCATGGGGTTCGTTACGTTAATACACGATCAACAGAGCCAGTGACGACAGGGTAACTCCAACAGGGTTTATTGTATCCAAAGTTGACAGAACAAGTCACGTTCAATGCAGGAACAACACACAGTCCACAAAATAAGGTAGTCACAGGAACATCTTCAGAGTGCTGGCCTCAGCTTCAGCTCTCCTTCAGGTCTAAATCCAGAAGATCTCCATCCTCCCCAGGACAAGCCCTTATATACCCTCAGGGGGAGGAACATCTTTTCAGTTTCACTGTCTGTATGTGAGTTGTGGTCCTTTGTGCTATCATGTGTAATGCCACAGCAGGGATGAGGACACAATGGGGGAGATAATTGGATCACCTTTGTTTGCTGGTCTGCACCTGAGCTGAATATAACTGTGGTGCCTCCTGATGACCCCCTGTGGGGACTGGACAATGACAACACTTTAGGTCTTGTGGACTTCACCTCTGACTTGTCGGATTGTCCATAGGCTGGAGACGCGACCTGTGGTACTTGATTAGAGAGTCATCCCTCTCTGCTGAGGACTCACAATAAACCACACATAATGCACCATCACATCCCCATAGCTGCCTCCACACAGTATAATGTCCCCATAGCTGCCTCCACACAGTATAATGTCCCCATAGCTGCCTCCACACAGTATAATGCCCCCATAGCTGCCTCCACACAGTATAATGCCCCCATAGCTGCCTCCACACAGTATAATGTCCCATAGCTGCCTCCACACAGTATAATGCCCCCATAGCTGCCTCCACACAGTATAATGCCCCCATAGCTGCCTCCACACAGTATAATGTCCCCATAGCTGCCTCCACACAGTATAATGTCCCCATAGCTGCCCCCACACAGTATAATGTCCCCATAGCTGCCTCCACACAGTATAATGCCCCCATAGCTGCCTCCACACAGTATAATGTCCCCATAGCTGCCCCCACACAGTATAATGCCCCCATAGCTGCCTCCACACAGTATAATGTCCCCATAGCTGCCTCCACACAGTATAATGCCCCCATAGCTGCCCCCACACAGTATAATGTCCCCATAGCTGCCTCCACACAGTATAATGTCCCCATAGCTGCCTCCACACAGTATAATGCCCCCATAGCTGCCCCCACACAGTATAATGTCCCCATAGCTGCCCCCACACAGTATAATGTCCCCATAGCTGCCTCCACACAGTATAATGCCCCCATAGCTGCCCCCACACAGTATAATGCCCCCATAGCTGCCCCCACACAGTATAATGCCCCATAGCTGCCTCCACACAGTATAATGTCCCCATAGCTGCCCCCACACAGTATAATGCCCCCATAGCTGCCTCCACACAGTATAATGTCCCCATAGCTGCCTCCACACAGTATAATGTCCCCATAGCTGCCCCCACACAGTATAATGTCCCCATAGCTGCCTCCACACAGTATAATGCCCCCATAGCTGCCTCCACACAGTATAATGTCCCCATAGCTGCCCCCACACAGTATAATGCCCCCATAGCTGCCTCCACACAGTATAATGTCCCATAGCTGCCTCCACACAGTATAATGCCCCCATAGCTGCCCCCACACAGTATAATGTCCCCATAGCTGCCTCCACACAGTATAATGTCCCCATAGCTGCCCCCACACAGTCTAATGCCCCCATAGCTGCCTCCACACAGTATAATGTCCCCATAGCTGCCCCCACACAGTATAATACCCCCATAGCTGCCTCCACACAGTATAATGCCCCCATAGCTGCCCCTAGTGCTAGTGTCCATGTATGTAGCGCTATTGGGGCAGCCTCTAGGAACGGAATTCCCGGCCAGATCATCGGCAACGGGGATAAAGCTCAAGGAGTAGCCACTGAGGTCACAGACCATATATGGACAATGACGTCAAGGGCTTCCCCGAGCACAGGGGAGGAGCTCCCTCTGCTCTGAACTAATTCTGGGGCAGGGAGCTGATGGTTCTCTGCCTCTTGAGGACGCAGATCCAGTTGACAGCGGGACATTCCCCGGGCCACCCGGAATCAGGGACGGTTGGAGGTACGAGAAGCGGCGCTGCTTTATCACATGGGGCTGATCCTGACATCGGCTCCTCCTCAGGGAGGTTCTGCAGCAGCTGAGGTGTATTGTAAGACTATTAGGCGTCCTCCTGGAGCTGTGACTGTACACAGGCCTCCTGCATGTTTATGGAGCTCCACAGTGATATACCATCGTATCATTTACAGTAAGGGGAGGGGCATTATTCCATATATAGCTCGTGTCATATGAGGTTCTGCAGCAGCTAGGGCAGCGCTCCCCTCCGCAGGTATCGGCTAGAGATCGTTTACTGTCCCCTGCTGTGATGATTCGGTGAGGGGCGGGGCGCTCCACGAACTTGTTGAGTAAAGACTACACCTCCCATAATGCCCCGCGTCACACCTCCTGCTTTGCTGCTATTTGCTGTTATAGAAGCCGCGCATGCGTGTCAGGCATGGAAGCTTCGAGGCGCTGAGCTATGCGCGCTGAATTCTGGGTAGGAGACGGGTGGAACAGCGGCCATTTCGTGAAGACAGTGAGAAGAGAGAGGACGGTGCGTCAGAGGTGCGGCCTGACGGTGAGTGCGAGGCCGGGGGGACGTGAGGAGGTCTGTGCCGCTGCCTGGAGGTGTCATGTAGAAACATGTCCGCTGAGGTGGAGGAGGGGGGAATACCGGGGGGGGGGCATCTTCTGAGGTGGAGGGGGAGTACCGGGGGGGGGCATGTTCTGAGGTGGAGGGGGAGTACCGGGGGGGACATCTTCTGAGGTGGTGGAGGAGGGGGGGCATCTTCTGAGGTGGAGGGGGAGTACCGGGGGGGGGGCATCTTCTGAGGGGGCGTACTGGGGGGCATCTTCTGAGGGGGCGTACTGGGGGGCATCTTCTGAGGGGGCGTACTGGGGGGCATCTTCTGAGGGGGTGTACTGGGGGGCATCTTCTGAGGGGGCGTACTGGGGGGCATCTTCTGAGGGGGGTGTACTGGGGGGCATCTTCTGAGGGGGCGTACTGGGGGGCATCTTCTGAGGGGGGTGTACTGGGGGGCATCTTCTGAGGGGGCGTACTGGGGGGCATCTTCTGAGGGGGGTGTACTGGGGGGCATCTTCTGAGGGGGCGTACTGGGGGGCATCTTCTGAGGGGGGTGTACTGGGGGGCATCTTCTGAGGGGGAGTACTGGGGGGCATCTTCGGAGGGGGGAGTACCGAGGGGGGGCATCTTCTGAGGGGGGAGTACTGAGGGGGGGGGAGTATCGGGGGGGCATCTTTGGAGGAGGGGGGAGTATCGGGGGGCATCTTCTGAGGGGGAGGAGGGGGGAGTATCGGGGGGGCATCTTTGGAGGGGGGAGCATCTTCGGAGGGGGGAGTACCGGGGGGCAATCTTCGGAGGGGGGAGTATCGGGGGGGGCATCTTCTGAGGGGGAGGAGGGGTGAGTACCGGGGGGGGGGCATCTTCTGAGGGGGAGGAGGGGTGAGTACCGGGGGGGGGGCATCTTCTGAGGGGGAGGAGGGGTGAGTACCGGGGGGGGGGCATCTTCTGAGGGGGAGGAGGGGTGAGTACCGGGGGGGGGGGCATCTTCTGAGGGGGAGGAGGGGTGAGTACCGGGGGGGGGGCATCTTCTGAGGGGGTGGAGGGGTGAGTACCGGGGGGGGGCATCTTCTGAGGGGGAGGAGGGGGGAGTACCGGGGGGGGGGCATCTTCTGAGGGGGAGGAGGGGGGAGTACCGGGGGGGGGCATCTTCTGAGGGGGAGGAGGGGGGAGTACCGGGGGGGGGCATCTTCTGAGGGGGAGGAGGCGGGAGTACCGGGGGGGGGCATCTTCGGAGGGGGGAGTATCGGGGGGGGCATCTTCTGAGGGGGAGGAGTGGTGAGTATCGGGGGGGGCATCTTCTGAGGGGGAGGAGGGGGGAGTACCGGGGGGGGGCATCTTCGGAGGGGGGAGTATCGGGGGGGGCATCTTCTGAGGGGGAGGAGTGGTGAGTATCGGGGGGGGCATCTTCTGAGGGGGAGGAGGGGGGAGTACCGGGGGGGGGCATCTTCGGAGGGGGGAGTATCGGGGGGGGCATCTTCTGAGGGGGAGGAGTGGTGAGTATCGGGGGGGGCATCTTCTGAGGGGGAGGAGGGGGGAGTACCGTGGGGGGCATCTTCTGAGGGGGAGTACTGGGGGGCATCTTCTGAGGGGGAGTACTGGGGGGCATCTTCTGAGGGGGTGTACTGGGGGGCATCTTCTGAGGGGGAGTACTGGGGGGCATCTTCGGAGGGGGGAGTACCGAGGGGGGGCATCTTCGGAGGGGGGAGTACCGAGGGGGGGCATCTTCTGAGGTGGAGGAGGGGGGAGTACTGAGGAGGGGGGAGTACTGAGGGGGGGCATCTTCTGAGGTGGAGGAGGGGGGAGTACTGAGGGGGGGCATCTTCTGAGGGGGAGGAGGGGGGAGTACTGAGGGGGAGGAGGGGGAGGAGGGGGGAGGGGGGAGTACTGAGGGGGAGGAGGGGGGAGTACTGAGGGGGAGGAGGGGGGAGTACTGAGGGGGGGCATCTTCGGAGGGGGGAGTACCGGAGGGGGGAGTACTGAGGGGGGGCATCTTCGGAGGGGGGAGTACCGGAGGGGGGAGTACTGAGGGGGGGCATCTTCGGAGGGGGGAGTACCGGAGGGGGGAGTACTGAGGGGGGGCATCTTCGGAGGGGGGAGTACCCGAGGGGGGAGTACTGAGGGGGGGCATCTTCTGAGGGGGAGGTGGGGGGAGTACCGGGGGGGGCATCTTCTGGGGGGGAGTATCGGGGGGGCATCTTTGGAGGGGGGGCATCTTCTGAGGGGGAGGAGGGGGGAGTATCGGGGGGCATCTTCTGAGGGGGAGGGAGTATCGGGGGGGCATCTTTGGAGGGGGGGGGCATCTTCGGAGGGGGGAGTACCGGGGGGCATCTTCGGAGGGGGGAGTACCGGGGGGGCATCTTCGGAGGGGGGAGTACCGGGGGGGCATCTTCGGAGGGGGGAGTATCGGGGGGGCATCTTCGGAGGGGGGAGTATCGGGGGGGCATCTTCGGAGGGGGGAGTATCGGGGGGGGCATCTTCGGAGGGGGAGGAGGGGTGAGTATCGGGGGGGGGCATCTTCTGAGGGGGAGGAGGGGTGAGTATCGGGGGGGGGGCATCTTCTGAGGGGGAGGAGGGGTGAGTATCGGGGGGGGCATCTTCTGAGGGGGAGGAGGGGTGAGTATCGGGGGGGGCATCTTCTGAGGGGGAGGAGGGGTGAGTATCGGGGGGGGGCATCTTCTGAGGGGGAGGAGGGGTGAGTATCGGGGGGGCATCTTCTGAGGGGGAGGAGGGGTGAGTATGGGGGGGGCATCTTCTGAGGGGGAGGAGGGGTGAGTATCGGGGGGGCATCTTCTGAGGGGGAGGAGGGGGGAGTACCGGGGGGGGCATCTTCTGAGGGGGAGGAGGGGGGAGTACTGAGGGGGGGGCATCTTCTGAGGGGGGGCATCTTCTGAGGGGGAGTACCGGGGGGGTATCTTCTGAGGGGGAGTACTTGGGACGGGTCAGGGTCTTCGGGGGTGTTGTATATTTTGGGGGTACGGTTTGTCTTGCTATTATAGATGCAGGGTTACCGTTTGACCATGGAGCTTGAGATCTGTATGAGGTGCGGCTCGGTTTTGTATGTGATTTGGGCGGTCGCAGTTCTTGTCTGTCGTTTCCTTCGTTGTTATTTTGGTGTCTGTGGAACTTGTTGTCGTCTCTTTCCTTTGTGCCGTGCGGGGGTTAATGTCGCTGCTGCCCTGAACCTCTGGGGCTCCCCCTAAACACCCTCTCCCTGGAGCTCCCCCTAAACACCCCCTCCCTGGAGCTCCAGCTCACACATTTGTGTCGTTTCATTGACCCCCCTGTAGACGCCGCTCAGGGACTGTCACTTTACCCTGTGCTCGGTCAGGCTGGCGCAGGACGTTTGTGTTCGGGGTTGTCCTTTGTGTTGGGTTTTCTCGGCTGCTCAGCGGTTATTGGGGTTTTTGGCTTCTTGTTGGTGATTTGGAGAGATTGCGGCGGCTGCTCCTGAATATGAGGATTGTCACGTATACCCCTCCCCCGGCAGCATACTGCACAGCTGTGCGCCCCCGCTGGTAGAGGTGTATGCTGCGGTTGCCATGCGTCTCGCGGTAATGTATGAATATGGAGATTTGGCAACTGACTGGAGTATATTTTTTCTTTTTCATGTTCAGACGAATCGGCCATACCAACCTCCGGAGGACCCGGACTGTGCACTCGGGGACCAGCCATGGGCTCGGATAAGCGGTAAGTCGGGCACCTCTGTTCAGCAGACATGTTCATTGCGGAATCCTACTGAGAACATCAGTGCTGTATATTATCTGACATTTGGTGCAGTGTCACAGGTCACGTGCTGTGGGGTTCTGGTGGAGTGGACGTGTCTGCTCAGTCAACGCAGTCCCACAGAGGGCGATGGATTCTTCTCCTGTAGTAGCGCCTTGTATTTATCAGGTGATGTCTGTATACGGCACACGACCACCCCCTATAATCCAGCGCACACACAAAACAAGGCCGGTCCCACCACCCGGACCCCTGATACAAGATTTATTATGTATTGGTGCTAATGCGCTTTGATTTGCTCAGAGACTGTACTTCCTTTTTGTTTTTTATTAGAGAGTTTCCACTTCTTTTAGGCTATGTTCACACGGAGTATTTTGGGGGAGGAATATCTGCCTCAAAATTCCATTTGCAACTTTGAGGCAGATATTCCTCTCCCTGCACGCCGATTTTCGCGGCAATTATCGTGCCGTTTTTCGCCCGCGGCCATTGAGCGCCGCGGGCATAAGACAGCGAGAAATACGCTTTCTCCTGCCTCCCATTGAAGTCAATGGGAGGTCAGAGGCGGAAGCGCCCGAAGATAGGGCATGTCGCTTCTTTTTCCCGCGAGGCAGTTTTACTGCTCGCGGGAAAAAGACGCCGACTCCTACCATTGAAATCAATGGGAGGCGTTCTTGGGCCGGTTTTGCCGAGTTTTGTGACGCGGTTTCCGCGTAAAAAAACTCGGCAAAATACTCCGTGTGAACATAGCCTTTAACTTCAGACAGCTTAAAAAATAATAAGGACCGTGACTTTGGCAGCGCGTAGCATTACTGGTAATCTGGCGTCAATAGGATCTGACAAGCGTGGATACACGGACTGCAGGCGCTGCCTTACCGCTCTGTCTCCGCTCTGTCTCCGCTCTGTCTCCGCTCTGTCTCCGCTCTGTCTCCGCTCTGTCTCCGCTCTGTCTCCGCTCTGTCTCCGCTCTGTCTCCGCTCTGTCTCCGCTCTGTCTCCGCTCTGTCTCCGCTCTGTGCCGGATTATCAGCATTTCAGCGTCACATTTTCCCATTTAAAGTGAGACATGAAGCGATGCTGCTGCAGAATGTACAGTGGATATAAAGTCTACACACCCCTGTTACAATGCCGGGTGTCGTCATGTTACAAAATCAGTCCAAGATGAACAATGTCCAGACTTTTTCCACCTTTTAATGTGACCCATAATCTGTACAAAAACAAACAGTGGAAAAATAAAGAACTATGATAATGTGGTTGCATAAATCTGCACACCCTTAACCCCTTTCCGCACCCTGACGTGAGGTTACGTCTGTACTTTGACAGTTAACCGCCGCGCGCCGCTACACCACAGCGGCGGTGAACTGTGCAGGTTGTCTACCCTGCATTCCCTGTTGCCGATCAGCGTCCCATCGCCGCTGATTTTGGCAGTTAACCCCTTAGATGTGGTGGTCGATTGCGGCCACAATTACAGTTAGAACACGTTACACTATGTAGGTAATGTGATGTATTCCAGCAGCGATCAGTGCTGCAAGTCTCATAGTCCCCTAGTGGGACAAGTAAAAAAAAGATAATAAAAATGTTTTATAAAAGTTGTTACATAAACAAAAAATGCTTTTTTTCCTATAATAAGTCTATTATTTGGTATCGCCGCGTTCGTAATGACCCAAACTATAAAACGAATATTCCCGCATGGTGAACGCCACAAAAAATAGAAGTACAAAACCATGCCAGAATCACTATTTTTTTGGTCACCACCCCTCCTAAAATATACAATAAAAAGTGATCAAAAAGTCGCATGTACCCCAAAACAGTACCAATAAAAACTAAGACCCGTCCCGCAAAATTCACGCCCTTACACCGCTTTTTTGACTAAAAAATAAAAAAGTTCTGGCTCTCAGAATATGGTGACAGAAAATAAATTATTTTATAAAAAAAAGTGATTTTATCGCGCAAACGCTGAAAAACGTAAAAAAAACTATGTACATCTGGTATCGCCGTAATCGTACCGACCCGCAGAATAAAGTAAAATTGGCATTTATAGCCCAGGGTGAACGCCGTAAAAAAAAGTCACAATTGCTTGTTCTTGGTCACCTTGCTCGCCAAAAAATTGAATAAAAAGTGAACAAAAAAATCGCATCTACTCCAAAATGGTAGCAATGAAAACTACAGATTGTCTTGCAACAAATAATCCCTCACACCGGTCCCGCAACAAATAATCCCTCACACCGGTCCCGCAACAAATAATTCCCTCACACCGGTCCCGCAACAAATAATTCCCTCACACCGGTCCCGCAACAAATAATTCCCTCACACCGGTCCCGCAACAAATAATTCCCTCACACCGGTCCCGCAACAAATAATTCCCTCACACCGGTCCCGCAACAAATAATTCCCTCACACCGGTCCCACAACAAATAATCCCTCACACCGGTCCCGCAACAAATAATTCCCTCACACCGGTCCCACAACAAATAATCCCTCACACCGGCCCGGAGGAGAAAAAATAAAGTTCTGGCTCGCCGAATATGGCGATGCAAAATGTTCAGTATTCCAAAAGTGGATAAGATCGGGCGCCATTTATCAGTGCGACGCCGGCCACATATCTGCAGATTATTTATTTACCCCATTATTATACCCCCTGTCTATGCCCCTGATATACTCTGCCCAGCCTACATATGCCCCCACATTATAAACTGAAATACCAGCAAAACGCCAAACAGAACAACTACCAAGCAAAATCTGCGCTCCAAATGCCGCTCCCACCCATCTGAGCCCTGCAGCGCGCCCAAACAGCATAAATGACGCAAACAAATAGTTGTGCAGGTTATTACGGCCGCGCCAATACCGAATATGTGTATACTAGGTCCTCCTTTGCTTCTGCGGCCGGTGCTTCAGTCCATTATCGCACTAGGGCCACATGTGGGATATTCCTAAAAACTGCAGAACCCGGGCAATAAATATTGAGTTGCGTTTCTGGTGTAAAACCTTTCGTGTTACAGGAAAAATAGATTACAAATGAATTTTGGCAAAAAAAAATGAGATTTGTAAATTTCACCTCAACTTTGCTTTAATTCCTGAGAAACGCCTAAACGGTTAAAATTTCTGAATGTGGTTTTGAATACTTTGAGGGGGGCAGTTTTCAAAATGGGATGATTGTATTGGGGGTTTCTAATATAAAAGGCCCTCAAAGCCGCTTCACATCTGACCTGGTCCCTGTAATTACGGCCTTTTTGAAACTTTCTTGAAAATATGAGAAATTGCTGCTAAAGTTGTAATCCTTGTAACGTCCTAGAAAAATAAGAGCGTTCAAAAAACGATGCCGATCTGAAGTAGATGCGTGGGATATATGAAATGGTCACTATTTTGTGTCTATTACAGGCAGTCTTACAAGCAGATACATTTAATTTTAGAAAAATTAAAATTTTTGCACAATTTTGGGGTTTCACAAAAATATACAATTTATCGACCAAATATTTTTTTTTACTAACAAAGTACAACTTGTCACGAGAAAACCGTCTCAGAATCACTTGGATAGGTAAAAGCATTCCCAAGTTATTACTACATCAGGTAACACACGTCAGATTTGAGAAAGTCTGCTTCGTTCTCAAGACCAAAACAGGCTCAGTCCTGAAGGGGTTAAACTAATACTTTGTTGAATTACCTTTTGACTTTATGACGCTTCAGTCTTGTTGGGTAGAAGTCACATGGCAGATCGTGACTTGGCGTCTCCTGTGTGCGCCCCATCCACGTCACCCCACATATTGTCAGTGGGGTTCAGGTCTGGGCTCCGGCTGATCATTTGTTGCTTTGGGTTGTTGTCGTGCTGAAAGGTGAAATTTCTCTTCATCTGCAGGTTTTATGCCAATATTGACTGATATTTGGAACTGTTCACAATCCCCTCCACCTGCAGAAAAACAGCCCCAAAGTATAATGCCGCCCCCCGCCGTGCTCCGTAATGCCGTACTCCGTAATGCCGCCCCCCGCCGTGCTCCGTAATGCCGCCCCCCGCCGAGCCCCACTGCGGGTACGGGGTTCTTTTGATAATGTGCAGTGTTGGCTCTGCGACAAACAAACCTTTTGGAATTCTTGCCAAAAAAGCTTCCGTCCTGCCACCCACCCCCACAGCCCGGACATATGAAGAATATGGGAGATTGTTGTCACATGCACTACACAACCAGAACCTTGCCAGAAAGTCCTGAGCTCCTTTAATGTTGCTGTAGGCCTCTTGGTAGCCTTCTGGACCAATTTTCGTCTTGTCTTTTCATCAAGTTTTGAGGAACGTCCAGTTCTTGGTAATGTTACTGTTGTAACAAATGTAATCCACTTCTTGATAACGTCTTCACTGTGTTCCATGGTATAGCTAATGCCTTGGAAATTCTTTGGTACCCTTCTCCTGACTGATGCCTTTCAACAATCCGATCCCTTTGACGTGTTTTTACAGACCATGGCTTTTACTGTCACATGCAACAAAGAAAATGTCAGGAAAATCCTAATAGAAGAGCGGAACTTTAGGCTATATTCACACGGGGTATTTTGCAGAGTTTTTGGACGCGGAAACCGCGTCGCAAAACTCGGCAAAAACGGCCCGAGAAGTAAAACTGCCTCGCGGGAAAAAGAAGCGACATGCCCTATCTTCGGGCGCTTCCGCCTCTGACCTCCCATTGACTTCAATGGGAGGCAGAGAAAGCGTATTTCGCGCTGTTTTATGCCCAGGGCGCTCAATGGCCGCGGGCAAAAAACGGCGCGAAAATCTGCCTCAAAGTTCCAAACGGAATTTTGAGGCAGATATTCCTCCCCCAAAATACTCCGTGTGAACATAGCCTTATATGGGGGTTACTCAGAATCACTAAATAATGGCAGCGGAGTACTGACTACTATGTAACATGAGCTTAAATGTGATCGGCTAATTCTGAACACAACCAGATCCCCAATTATAAGAGGGTGTTCACCATTATGCAACCACAGTATTGTAGATTTGTTATTTTTCCCCTCAAAGATTTGTTTGATTTTCAATGGATTTATACAGATTATGGGTCACATTAAAGGTGGAAAAAGTTCTGCAATGATTAATCTTGGACTGATCTTATAACATGATAAAAACCCGGCATTGTAACGGGTGTGTAGACTTTTTATATCCACTGTGTACGATGATACTTATTGGCAGATATTGACGTTGTTGTCTTGTTTTTCAGTATAAGCCGCAGTGAGCGCAGCGGAAGATACGGTTCAGCGTTTGATAGAGATGAACGCGATGACCGGGTGTCCAGAAACAGGCGCAGGGACTCTAACGAATACAAAAGATACCGGGACGATCGTGATGACCGATATGATGATTACCGAGATTATGACAGTCCTGAGGTAAGTGCTCCCGATATAATCGTGTGGACACTGAATACGTCAGATGTTCCTGTTCTGCAGCGTTTACTGTCCGCGTGTAATAAAACCTCTGCTCCTTCCAGCGGGATCGTGAGAGGAGGAACAGCGACCGCTCAGAAGATGGTTACCATTCAGACGGTGACTACATGGACCACGACTATCGTAATGATTACTATATGGATGAGAAGGAGAGCAAGACCATCATGCTGAGAGGTCTCCCTATAAACATTAGTGAGAGTGATGTGAGTGCATCCAAATCTGGAAAATATACACGCATGCACGCACGCACGCGCAGCAGTCTCACCGTGGCTAGTCGTTTTTTCTGACCAGTTTTTCACTTTTTTTTTGTCTGGACATAGTTTTCTAGTGATTCGGGTTTAGCCTGTGAGACCTCCGTTTCTTTCCATACATACCGTAGAGTATGTTCACCCTTCTCTATGGTTTGCTGTGTTCGGATCAGGGCCATGGATATGTCTTTTATGTGTTGTGACTTTTTTACGATCTGGTTTGTGTTCTCTGTTGGATGTGTAGCGGTCACTGGCCGCTGCCATCCGTCCTGCAGCGGAATCCTTCTTTGTGCGACTGTTTCTGTGATGCACTGGAATAATACAGAGCTGCTTAATGTATATGGAGAGAAATGTCATATTGGGATGAATGGCCGCTCTACCATCGTCACTTGATTTTATTCATTTGTTCTGGTGATGCCTTTTTAGATTCGAGAATTGGTGGAGTCCTTTGAAGGCCCTCAGCCTGCCGACGTGAGGCTGATGAAGAGAAAGACAGGTGAGGTTCTCTCCGACGTGACGTGATACGCTCCCACTCGTTCTGATTTCCCACCCTTTGAGATTGCTTTCCCCTGGGGACTAGCCCCCTCTTCACCCCCATACACCATCAGGTACTGAATGGACTTGCCATGACTTAGGAACCTCTCCTATAGAAATTTATTTGTATATTCTGCATAATTTCTTTGTTTGGGTTTGGTAAGTAGATATGTTGGGATGTAATGTCTTCCGCATGACTGATTCACCACCCTTATGTCTGCTGAGAACCTCCGGTATTGCGGCCTTGTCTCCAGCGCGTGGGCTGCTGCCTCATGGGAGCCCCTCAGTTCAGGTGGTGGAATGTGTAGTTTGCTGGGGATGTTTGTTTTAGAGGTTCCTTTTCATGGCAACCCATTTAAGACAGGTGACAGGACTGCACCCATGGAAGCCATGCCATAAAGCACTGCTAGAACCATGGGCTTTGTCAGTTGGAGAGATGCAGCTGTGTTTTCTGTAAAAGGAAGTGACTAACACTAGTATCCCGTCTATATCTGAATGCTGTCTCTAGGTTTAAGCCGCGGTTTCGCCTTCGTGGAGTTTTATCACTTGCAAGATGCTACCAGCTGGATGGAAGCCAATCAGGTTGCTTCACTCTCCAAGTCTAGAATACTCCTGAGAAATGGCACATGACATATGTCTGTAACCGAGATCGAAAAGCAGAATGAGGATGGGGGAGGGGGTGAAGGGAGAGAGGCTTTCAGGTGATCATGGGGGACAAGCTCTATGTACATTAAAGCGCTCTGCTGTCTGAATATTGACCGTCGGTGTGTAGTTGTCGTCTCACCTCATTGTTGAGTTCTTCCATGCAGATCAGCGACAATACGTAATCATGACGACCTTTCACTAGGTTAGCGATTATAAACGGGGCTTAGCTGCCGTATAGTGGTTAATGGTCTTCACTTTGTAGCGGCCGCCCCTAAATCTCACTTAACCTGTCTGCATTATAGAAGCTTATTTGACTGCATGACTTGGTGCACCTTGATCCCAGGTGTCTGGTGAAGCAGCACCTCTTTCATGTACACAGAGCCCCAGTGTATGGACTGTATGATGTGCAGGTCCCCCCCTCTCCCTGGGTTACTGCTGAGTACATCTGACAGACACATGTCCTGTAATAACTCCACATGGGCCGCACAGCTCCTAAATGTACTGGGGGGGGGGGGGGTACACGTGTGTGAGCTCATTATTGTGCAGCCGAGATGTGTATGTACACAGAATATTCATATGATCGGAGTGTAAAACTCCTGGGAGCCGGGCAGCAGTCAGAGATTTTACGTACTTTAGACATCTCATCCTGGTTCCCAAAACGACATTTTATAGTAATGGTGGGAGGGCAAGTAGTAGCTTGCAGGAGAATGATATTTAACCCCTGCATAACAGTACAGTCCCAGTAATTATAACTAGGATCTGACGGGATCATCCATTTAGCTGGGACTTTAAACCCATCTTTTCATGAGAACTTGCAGAAGAATCCGAGAAGTCACTTTCTCGAAACCCCTCTATTGAAGTTTGCCTGCAGGGTTGGGAATAGGGGGCTGCTAGGGGGGAGGGTGTTACCTCTGCTACAGTAATGGTATTTGTGAACCCCAAAAACGTGTTCATGGTTTCCTCATCTTGACCCTTCCGGTGCCAGAAGAGGTTGCATATTTTGCCCTGTGGTTAGGCCATGAGGGGGCTACCCCTGATAATCACACCTGTATTTACAGATGCCATGTTCAAAGATTGGGAATACTGCGTGCAGTATTAAACGTTCATCTCTTTCTGGAGCCCCATGCCCCTGACTACACCCCACTCTTTCTGTTTCTTCCATCGGCAGCTCTGTGCGCCTCTGAATCCCTCTTCTCAATCCACCCCTTGTGGTGGGGGCTGGCAAAAGCATTTAGTTGGCAGTGGGTGGTCCTTCCCCACATTGCCGTCCATATTAGTCGGGAGCTCATTCCCCTCCGCCGGGGGATAGACGTCCGCTTGTCACAATGCTGGCAATAACTTGCCTCTCTTTTATGTTCTTGCAGAAGAAGCTGGTGATCCAGGGGAAGACCATCGCCATGCATTACAGCAACCCCCGCCCCAAGTTTGAGGACTGGCTGTGCAACAAGGTGAGTTCATGCGCGAGGTGTGGGGGCTGGGGTGTCAGGCAATTCAACAGTAAATATTAAGTGTAAAGCTCTCTGGTTTTATAGTGTGGCCTGTACAACTTTCGAAGAAGACTAAAATGCTTCCGCTGTGGAGCAGCCAAGATTGGTGAGTGTTTGAGATGAATGTTCCGGTTGTTCTTCAGATTCGTCTGTTTCAGGCAGTTCTTTATGATCCATCTGTTGCTTCATTGAATGATCTTGATGGAGTCAGATGCTCAGTTTGCAGCGTTTATAGATCAGATTATGTCAGCAATGCGGATGAACAAGTCACTCTGGACGGATTTCATGCTTTAACGCCACTTCTTTGTGTTCCATCAGATTCCTCAGAGGCTCCTCCTGGCGCCCCAGAGGCCCCTCCGTCGGCTGATTACTACAGTGACAGTAAGTGTTTCCAATGCTTTGCATTCAAATCCAATAAGGGGGGGGGGGGGAGCGGAGCTGAATGCAGACTAGCAAAAAATAAAGACGTTTTCCATGATAAGCAAACGCCGGCTTTTATTTTTCTCGTTGTGGGGGCATCTGCTATACTTATTACCTGCGCCAGTTTTTATACATGAGGCTTTGAGTCAAATTTGTGAAATATTTTTCTATAGATTTACGTATTTACTTCTACCAGAGCTCAGCTGTTAATAAAGGGGTGTCGCACAATGCAGGGACTATGGACAGAAGGAAATATTAGATACTTAAAGTGGCTTTAGTGACATTTGCACGTAATGTGGAACTGACTAAATATGTGGCTTGTCGTGGTCTGATGTGACTGACAGGCCACTCTGCTAGAAGACGTCGCCGAAACGAGCCTCCGGTTTGGTGTCATCCCCCGTGCCGGAGCTCAAATATGGCTATTCTTTTATTCCAACTCCTTACACTGTTGGTGACTGTAGATGTGGGGTCTGATTTGTCTGATCTTTGCCTAAAATGAACCAGTTCTAAAAATGGTGTGTGTAATAGATGTATATCTTTATATTAATAATCCACGCCCTCTCCATTGTAACGGCTCCTGGATCTGCTCCTGGATCTGCTCCTTGCACGGGCTGACCTCTTCCTTTTTTCATTTTATGACTGATTATTTTAACCCCTTGTATAGACCATTTTCTTTTCTTTTTTCCTTACATTTGTGTTTAGTGTAGAACATGTTAACGAGGATCTGTCACTAGTTTAATAATGCCAAATCTCCCAGCTAATCTAATAGGCGCTGATATTGGTAGTGAAAACCGTGTCCCAAAATGTTTTTTATTTTAGAAGTTGAGGTTTGCTTTTTTTTTTTTTCAAATATGCAAATGAGCCTATATTTGATAAATGGGTGTCAACATCAGCGATTCTCTGGAGGTGGAGCTCCTCCCAGCCTCTGACTCTGACCTATCAGCATGAAGCTGCTTCACACCGTGTGAGAGACTGAGGCTGGAGGGAAGGGGGATCACTTCAAACAGCCATATCTCGGGCTGTGGACCCCCTAGAACAGCGGTTCTGATGGCATGTGAAAGAGGGGATTCTAGTCTTTCATATGACACCAGTTTCGCTGTGACACAACCAGAGATCTCACCAGTTGGGAATGGAAGCTGTATACTATATGATCACGCTGTGTTGCAGGGAAGGGGGGGAGAAGCTGTAAGCTGATTGGACAGCGTCCTACAGAAAACATTACTCCACCCAGAGTGAGTCACCTCCCATTTGGCAAGTATAGCCACTTTATCATATTCAGAAAACTTTCTCAGAACTTTGCAAATAAACGTTTTTGAAAAACAATCACACGGTCAGGAGATGGGGAATTAGTGACAGATCCTCTTTAATACTAAGGGAACACGTTTACTAATTTCCACTATTCAAATACAATCTGATCACTTTATGATATGAGCTGCAATGTGAGAATGGTGGTGGATGCGTGGCAGGCGTTTACCTCTTACCTGGGGGGCTTAGTTTGCTTGGGAGGTCACCCCTCTTTACAGACAACTGGGTGTAACCTTATTAGGTGGCTATGTATCCTCAGCCATTATTCTGCGTAACATCGGGCCACACACTGTGGTGGATTCCATCCTGGCTGCCCTCGCTCCTTATGTGTCGCTGGTGGTGAGCAACATCCGGCTTATCAAAGACAAACAGACCCAACAGAACCGAGGATTTGCCTTTGTACAGCTGCCCTCTGCCCTGGTAAGTGTTCGCTGCATTTCCACATTATATATATATATATATATATATATGTCTCGCGTCTCGTCAGAGGATAACACGTCCATTCATCTCCAGGAAGCGTCGCAGCTGCTGCAGATCCTCCAGACACTTCATCCTCCCCTCAAAATTGATGGGAAGACAATTGGCGTTGATTTTGCCAAGAGTGCTAGAAAGTGAGTCCAAGTTTATTCCGTTACAATATATCATTTATTTTTACATGGCTGGACCTAAACACAGTGTTAATCCATAAACATACTAAATCACGTAGACGAGAGATCTAGAATTCCCCGCGCTGCCTTGGATCTGGTTTAGATGTCACGTGCTGTCAATTCGTTGTCTATTTCCTTATTACAGAAGGTGCTGATCGTATTTTCCAGTGGTTTAGACAGCCGCTAATTGTTAACTGAACTAATGACGAGTGACGGGCCGTGTCGGTTTATAATGGTTTCCCTTGTGTTTTGCAGAGATCTTGTACTGCCGGATGGGAACAGGGTCAGCGCGTTCTCCGTAGCAAGCACCGCCATTGCAGCAGCTCAATGGTCGTCCACACAGGTGAGTGTCTACCCATAGACGTGCCAATCCAGCCCAGTCTCAGAGTGTGGATCTGCATTGATTCTTGTTTGCTCCAGTCTCCATTTCTTTTCCGCATAATGAAGTCTTTTCAATGATTATTGATCTGTAAAATCAGTTCTGATGTAAATCATTGCAGTTTATCATTTATTGTAAGACTTTTATGTTTTATTTTAGGCTCAGCAAAGCGGGGACAATGCAGAATATGGATACGCACAGCAAGGGCAAGAGGGATATGCACCATATGGACAGGTGGGTATTGCTCAGTCCATAAATTTATTTTTGTGCTTGCTCTATGATTACACTGACAAAAAACATGTTTGTCTTCCAAGTATTCGCAGGAATATCAGCAGTATCCGTCTCAGAATGGAGGAGCAGACCAGGGGGCAGCAGCGCCAGCAGAAGGCAGTGCCACAACTGCTGCAGTGGTGTGTCAGAGTCCGCAGCTTTACCAACAGCCGGGATCTCCAGTAAGTGGGGGCTGGGAGATGAGGCGCGGTAGTGTCCCCCACCACGCGGAGCCGCAGGGCCAAACCTTCCTTAGTTCCCTATGACAGCTCCAATGTTTAATGTCTCTTTGAGGGGCTCGTTCTTGCTGCATCTAATGGCCTGGAATTGAAGCAGATTCCAGAAGTTGTCAGCACTGAACGATCGGACTTATTAGGTACCAATGAGAGATCTTCTCCTTCTAGACACAACCGAGCACTAGCGCTACTGCCAACACCGCCCCCACGTCAAGTGCCGCGTCAGAAGAAACCACCACTGCCCCCAACTCCATTATCCCAGGTGTAAAATACGGTATGTGCGTTCCTTTGATTTTGTATTCCTGCCTGTGACCCCCACGATGGTTGAGCTGTGTAATGTGCTGTTACTCTGTGTTTGGCAGCTGTTCCGGACACCTCCACGTACCAGTATGATGAATCGTCCGGATACTACTACGACCCTCAGACCAGCCTCTACTATGATTCCAATTCTCAGGTACTTTTTTTTTGCCATTGAAATTGCCAATGTCTTTGTAATGTATTAAATTCTGCGTCATGTACATTATTTCATGTCCTATTTCTTTGTATAGTATTACTACAACTCTGCCACCCAGCAATACTTGTACTGGGATGGGGAGAAGCAGACGTACCTGCCGGCAGCAGATGGAGCAGCACAGAACACGTCACCGACAAATGGGGCAACAAACGCTGCTGGCAGGGAGGGCAAGGAGAAGAAAGAGAAGCCAAAAAGCAAAACTGCCCAGCAGGTACACAGGGCCTAACCAGCTGCTCCGTACCCCTCCCCGGATCATGTTATATGGGACTCATCATCTCGTTTTCCCCTCAGATTGCCAAAGACATGGAGCGTTGGGCAAAGAGTCTAAACAAACAGAAGGAAAACTTCAAGAACAGCTTCCAGCCCCTGAGCGCCCGCGATGAGGAGAGGAAGGAGTCTGCCGCTGCGGATGCGGGATTTGCCTTGTTTGAGAAGAAGGTGCGTGTTCTACCGTTCGCCATGTTTCGGGTGGTTCGTGTTTTTGTCGACCCCAATCTAAGCGGTTTTCTCTCTCCACAGCAAGGGGCGTTATTGGAGAGGCAGTTCCTGCCAGACATGATGATGATGATGAGCGCAGAGGAGGAGAAGCCGCCCAACGTAAGTAGGAGGGTCCCCGAGTCGTCTCTACTGTCACATGGTGTTTGTGTCGCTCCGCATTTAAATGCCTTTTGTTTTGTGCAGCGAGCGCTGGTTGCAGCTTACAGCGGTGACAGTGACAACGAAGACGAGGCAGATCGGCTGCAGGGAATGCTGGATGAAGAAAAGCTAACGGATTGGAAGAAACTGGCGTGCTTACTGTGTCGCCGGCAGTTTCCAAACAAAGATGCCCTAACAAGACATCAGCAGCTGTCAGACCTGCACAAGGCGAGTCCAGGGTCACTCCGGGTTCTGTATCCGCCCTGAACAGCTCCAAAGTATAAAATAATAATCCCACTCTTGTCCTACAGCAAAACCTAGATGTTTATAGAAGATCCAGACTCTCCGATCAAGATCTAGAAGATCTGGAGCAGCAGGAGAGGGAGGTGAGGGTCCGCAGCACATGTGGCGGGGGGTTATAACTGAGGCTCTATTATCAGTGTTAACTGCGGCTTCCTGTCACGTAGGCAAAATACCGTGATCGAGCAGCAGAGAGGAGGGAGAAGTACGGCATCCCGGAGCCTCCCGAGCCCAAGCGCAAGAAGCAGTACGATGCCACCGTAGTGTAAGTGTCCGGCGCTGCTGCTGCTGTTGGGGTGGACTGTTCTGCCATGACGTGTGTTCACTTTTTCCGCCTTTTATCTCAGGAACTACGAGCAGCCAACTAAGGATGGGATTGATATCAGTAATATCGGCAACAAAATGCTGCAGGCGATGGGCTGGAAGGAGGGCTCTGGGCTCGGCCGAAAGAGTCAGGGAATCACGGCCCCCATTCAGGTGAGAGTGAAATATGACCCCAGTGATCCTGTAGATGTCTGTAATATGGTGTGCGCCCCTGGACCTCTCCTCATGGATCACCAGGCGCTCCGCTTGCTATGGGCCGTGTGTGGCGTCCGGACCTGGTGCCTCTTCTGTGCTTGTTGCTCTACAATCTGACCGGAGGTCCAGTAATCATGCGGCATCGGGATGATCAGTGTCCGTACTGCATATAAACCTTCCATAGTAGTTTAGAGGGGAGGGGGCCATCCAGGGGAGTCATGTTATTGCTGGAGTTCTTTGTCACCTGCTTAGTCTGTGGAGCTGCTGAACGCCGGGTCCTGTGGAAAGATTCCTCCTTGTTCTCTGCTCCGGAGGTGCTGCTGTCCTGTTTCTGGGTAGTGACGATCACCTTTCTTTTCACAGGCGCAGGTCAGGATGAGGGGTGCAGGGCTGGGAGCAAAAGGAAGCTCTTATGGGGTCAACACATCGGATTCTTACAAAGACGCCGTCAGGAAAGCCATGTTTGCACGATTCACGGAGATGGAATGAATGATGGATAAATATGAACTTTTCCCTCTGGTGGGGGGTACTGGTGGCCAATGGAGCCGGCCCCCACCCCCAGCATTGAAGTGGGGCGTCCCCTGTAAATATGTATTATACAACTGTACAGTGTAAATATGTTTTGTCAGAAGTTTGTATGTTAGGGGTGTGAGTGACACATTTGTCCCCTCAGTAATAGAGGTCATCACTGATGAAATTGGATAACCCTTTCTACAAAATTCAATTTGTACAATTTTGTTTTTTCCCAAAGAAATAAATTTCGGAGCAAAATCTTGTGGCTTTGTCTCCTGTGATGTCCTGGTCACTGCAGGGTCCTGGTCCGAAGCTGTGCAGTGCCATCTGTAGAGTGGCCACCAGGTGGCAGCATAGCCCCACATGTTCAGTCACTGCTGAGAGCTGCAGCGGTAACCTGATCAGACCGACGACCGCCTCTGAATTAGTCTATGTAAAACTTTTGAAAGGCAATTTTTATATTATTTTTTTTAAATGTATATCAATGTGTTTTGTGTAAAGATAAATAATTTTTATTAAAAAAGTTTTTTTATATACAGCTGCTTTGTATTCATATAGAGCAGCTGTATCTAGCGCTATTCACTGAATCCTACGGACCGGACTGGTTGTGTGAGAGGGTCCCGCGTCTTGACGCAGGATTCAGCTGTAATCTCTCACATCTAAGTTATGAACTGTCAGACACGCACTGAACCCGTCAGGTCCGCGGCACTGACGGATTCAGTGAATAGCGAACGATACAACTGTTCTGTATAGAGAATACAAAGCAGCTGTATCTTTTTTTGAAGTTTATTTATGAAGTCGCACCAAACACTGAAATATTTTTGTTAAAAATAAATTTGCCTTTTCAAAGGTTTACATGAACTTTAACAGCAAAAGAAAAGTATTGTGATGCCCAGAGCACCTGATCGGATTACAGCTCGTGTATATGAGGCAGCGTGTACAATGATTCCCGGACTTGGGCTCGTTGTCAGATACATTTCTGCTGTAAAACCTTCTTGTAGGAGACGAGGCGCCGTATTATAGAACACCAGCCAATGCGGCTCAGGAAAATGTCAATGTGCCTCATTCTGATTGGCTGGCAGCAGATTCTGCTCTGAGTAAGATCTAAGAGGAGGGGAAAAAGTGCAGGACCACAAACGGAGCTGCTAATCCAAACAATTGTGATGGTAATAATAACCAGGGCTACGCGTTTCGACGCTGGACAAGTGTCTTCATCGGGTGAGATTAGCAGCGTCGTTTGTGGTCCAACGATTTTTCTCCTTATCTCTTACAATTTTTAAAAACAATCCCGTTGCGATAATTTGGAAAAGTGAATCAAAGGTATTGCAGCAGCCTGATCCAGAGTTGTGCGACTTAAGGTGAGCATAAGGCGCACACACACGCACGCGCACGCACACGTGATACAGTCTGTACATCTGCCACATTTCCCGGACCGAACACACAACAGGGAGCCGGGGTCCTAGCATCATAGTTATGTACGATGCTAGGAGTCCCGGCCTCTCTGCAGGACAACTGTCCCGTACTGTATTCATATTTTCAGTACGGGACAGAAGTTCCACGGAGAGGCAGGGACTCCTAGCATCGTACATAACTATGATGCCCGGCTCCCTGCAGTGTGTTCGGTCCGGGACTTGCGGCCGAAATACGTTCCGTCCATTACGGACCGAACATGCTGGTGTGAACCCGGCCTCCCCTTGTACTGAAGCTGCTGTGGGTACTTATCTCTGTGTGTTATGACTTCAGGGTAGATGGTGAGCGACGTTTCGGCAGATGAATAAATCGTTCGTGTATATTTCATAGAAAACGATCATATAAATAGAAGTGAAATTCCCCATCCTGGGATAGTTGTATGAAGTGCTTAGTTGGTTTGTTCAAGGGAAAACGGCTCCTGATTTTCAGACGTTTTTTTTAAGCCACTTGCGATTTTCGCGTAGTTTTTTTATGGCCGTTTTTGGAGCTTTTTTTTCGATAGTCAATGAAAAACTCCTCCAAAAATGTCTAAAGAAGTGGCCTGTACTTTTTCGCGTCCGGTTTTTTTTTCCCGCGTGAAAAACGCTCTGTTGGAATAGAACTGGTTTGCCATTGAAATCAATGGGCAGATGTTTGGAGGCGTTCCGCCGCCGATTTTTCAGCCCGAAAAACAACCAAAAATAGGCCGTGTGAATGTACCCTGGTTCTCATACAAAGTACACACAAATTATAGATAGATGTCTCACAGGAGCAAGTAAGTGGTTAGGTACCAATCAGCACATGTGTACAAAGTACCCCCAAATTGTTACATCACAGAGTAGCAGGACTCTACTATATCATACAAAAACAATGAGAAACATGAGTCACAAGGCTACATGTAATAAAAAGGACAATTTTTATTGCATATAAATACATAAACATATCAAATATAACATATATAATGATAAAAACACAACGAGGTATCTAAAAGACGACATGTAATAGCTGGGTCACGTCGCAAAATGGCCAAATCACAGGGGAAAAAATGCATATAAGCACCTGGTCAAAAACATGACAAGATATATATTCCACCCATCCACAGGAATATGTATGTAGTGGACACTAAAAATGAATGGAAGATCAGGTGATCAGTGCGTATATTGCACAGATGTACGTTACACACAGTCTACTGACTAGCTCGTTACAGCAAAAGCACTGGACATGTTCCCATATATCATGAAAATCCCCCTTAGTAACTTTTAGAAAGGTTTTCCCAACAAAAAGAAGGGGGACCCCCCATATCAGGTATCACATGGGGAATATACCGTGTATGTATCCAATGGTGAACAAATGGTTTTTTTCCCCCGCGTGAAAAACGCTCTGTTGGAATAGAACTGGTTTGCCATTGAAATCAATGGGCAGATGTTTGGAGGCGTTCCGCCGCCGATTTTTCAGCCCGAAAAACAACCAAAAATAGGCCGTGTGAACGTACCCTAGTTCTCATACAAAGTACACACAAATATCAGATCATAGCAAACCGTGACTTAACCTGTTAGTGACCGCCAATACACCTGTTCACGGCGGCCACTAACGGCTTTATTCTGATACATACGCCTTTTTACGTCGCTGCATCGGAATAAGTTTACAGAGCAGGGAGCTGTCAGATGTAGCTGAGGGCTGGGGGCGTCCCTGCTCTGCTGGGTGAGATCGATATTCATATCTAACTCACCCGTTTAACCCTTCAGATGCGGCGCTCAATAGCGTGCGCCGCATCGGAGTTGTTTTGGGGGGGGGGGGGCTCCCTCTCATCCCACCGACACCCGGCGATAAGATCACCGAGTGTCTGTGTCTCCAATGGCAGGCGGGGGCCTAATAATGGCCCCCAGGGCTGGCAAATGCCTGCTAGATCATGCCGAAGGCCTAGCAGATCCCTGTCCGTAAACGGACAGGCAGTAATACACTGTAATATAAAAGTATTGCAGTGTATTATAATGGCGATCGGAGGATCGAATAGTGAAGTCCCCTAGTGACCGGACTCAGACCCACCTTATACCACACAATATTATCAAAGAGCCAGAGCCAGAACCAATGACCGGGCTCAGACCCACCTTATACCACATAATATTATCAAAGGGCCAGAGCCAGAACCAATGACTGGGCTCAGACCCACCTTATACCACATAATATTATCAAAGGGCCAGAGCAAGAACCAATGACCGGGCTCAGACCCACCTTATACCACATAATATTATCAAAGGGCCAGAGCCAGAACCAATGACCGGGCTCAGACCCACCTTATACCACATAATATTATCAAAGGGACAGAGCAAGAACCAATGACCGGGCTCAGACCCACCTTATACCACATAATATTATCAAAGGGACAGAGCAAGAACCAATGACCGGGCTCAGACCCACCTTATACCACATAATATTATCAAAGGGCCAGAGCAAGAACCACTGACTGGGCTCAGACCCACCTTATACCATATAATATTATCAAAGGGCCAGAGCAAGAACCAATGACCGGGCTCAGACCCACCTTATACCACATAATGTTATCAAAGGGCCAGAGCAAGAACCACTGACCGGGCTCAGACCCACCTTATACCACATAATATTATCAAAGGGACCGAGCAAGAACCAATGACCGGGCTCAGACCCACCTTATACCATATAATATTATCAAAGGGCCAGAGCAAGAACCAATGACCGGGCTCAGACCCACCTTATACCACATAATATTATCAAAGGGCCAGAGCAAGAACCAATGACCGGGCTCAGACCCACCTTATACCACACAATATTATCAAAGGGCCAGAGCAAGAACCACTGACCGGGCTCAGACCCACCTTATACCACATAATATTATCAAAGGGACCGAGCAAGAACCAATGACCGGGCTCAGACCCACCTTATACCATATAATATTATCAAAGGGACAGAGCCAGAACCAATGACCGGGCTCAGACCCACCTTATACCACATAATATTATCAAAGGGCCAGAACCAGAACCAATGACCGGGCTCAGACCCACCTTATACCACATAATATTATCAAAGGGACAGAGCAAGAACCAATGACCGGGCTCAGACCCACCTTATACCACATAATATTATCAAAGAGCCAGAGCCAGAACCAATGACCGGGCTCAGACCCACCTTATACCATATAATATTATCAAAGGGACAGAGCAAGAACCAATGACCGGGCTCAGACCCACCTTATACCACATAATATTATCAAAGGGACAGAGCAAGAACCAATGACCGGGCTCAGACCCACCTTATACCACATAATATTATCAAAGAGCCAGAGCCAGAACCAATGACCGGGCTCAGACCCACCTTATACCACATAATATTAGCAAAGAGCCAGAACCAATGACCGGGCTCAGACCCACCTTATACCACATAATATTATCAAAGGGCCAGAACCAGAACCAATGACCGGGCTCAGACCCACCTTATACCACATAATATTATCAAAGGGACCGAGCAAGAACCAATGACCGGGCTCAGACCCACCTTATACCACATAATATTATCAAAGAGCCAGAACCAATGACCGGGCTCAGACCCACCTTATACCACATAATATTATCAAAGGGACAGAGCCAGAACCAATGACCGGGCTCAGACCCACCTTATACCACATAATATTATCAAAGGGCCAGAGCAAGAACCAATGACCGGGCTCAGACCCACCTTATACCACACAATATTATCAAAGGGCCAGAGCCAGAACCAATGACCGGGCTCAGACCCACCTTATACCACATAATATCAAAGAGACAGAGCCAGAACCAATGACCGGGCTCAGACCCACCTTATACCACATAATATCAAAGAGACAGAGCCAGAACCAATGACCGGGCTCAGACCCACCTTATACCACATAATATCAAAGAGACAGAGCCAGAACCAATGACCGGGCTCAGACCCACCTTATACCACATAATATTATCAAAGGGACAGAGCCAGAACCAATGACCGGGCTCAGACCCACCTTATACCACATAATATTATCAAAGGGACAGAGCCAGAACCAATGACCGGGCTCAGACCCACCTTATACCACATAATATTAGCAAAGAGCCAGAACCAATGACCGGGCTCAGACCCACCTTATACCACATAATATTATCAAAGGGCCAGAGCCAGAACCAATGACCGGGCTCAGACCCACCTTATACCACATAATATTATCAAAGGGCCAGAGCCAGAACCAATGACCGGGCTCAGACCCACCTTATACCACATAATATCAAAGAGACAGAGCCAGAACCAATGACCGGGCTCAGACCCACCTTATACCACATAATATTAGCAAAGAGCCAGAACCAATGACCGGGCTCAGACCCACCTTATACCACATAATATTATCAAAGGGCCAGAGCCAGAACCAATGACCGGGCTCAGACCCACCTTATACCACATAATATCAAAGAGACAGAGCCAGAACCAATGACCGGGCTCAGACCCACCTTATACCACATAATATTATCAAAGGGACAGAGCCAGAACCAATGACCGGGCTCAGACCCACCTTATACCACATAATATTAGCAAAGAGCCAGAACCAATGACCGGGCTCAGACCCACCTTATACCACATAATATTATCAAAGGGCCAGAGCCAGAACCAATGACCGGGCTCAGACCCACCTTATACCACATAATATTATCAAAGGGCCAGAGCCAGAACCAATGACCGGGCTCAGACCCACCTTATACCACATAATATCAAAGAGACAGAGCCAGAACCAATGACCGGGCTCAGACCCACCTTATACCACATAATATTATCAAAGGGCCAGAGCCAGAACCAATGACCGGGCTCAGACCCACCTTATACCACATAATATCAAAGAGACAGAGCCAGAACCAATGACCGGGCTCAGACCCACCTTATACCACACAATATTATCAAAGGGCCAGAACCAATGACCGGGCTCAGACCCACCTTATACCACATAATATTATCAAAGGGCCAGAGCAAGAACCAATGACCGGGCTCAGACCCACCTTATACCACATAATATTATCAAAGGGCCAGAGCCAGAACCAATGACCGGGCTCAGACCCACCTTATACCACATAATATTATCAAAGGGACAGAGCAAGAACCAATGACCGGGCTCAGACCCACCTTATACCACATAATATTATCAAAGAGACAGAGCCAGAACCAATGACCGGGCTCAGACCCACCTTATACCACATAATATTATCAAAGGGACAGAGCCAGAACCAATGACCGGGCTCAGACCCACCTTATACCACATAATATTATCAAAGAGACAGAAAAATATCTCTTTGGTTTGACACATTATGACCTGAATAAAGGATAAACCTGCGGCCGCCACAACAACAAGAACATCATCTACAAAATACAAGAGAAGAGAATTCATCTACAGCATGTCAAAGAAATACAATCTAGATAAAAAGAGGTGAGAAGGGTCCAAATAAGTCTCCAAATCGTGTGTATATATATATATACTGTATAAGCCAAGTACACCTTCGAATAAAACCACCCACCAAAGCCCCCAGGGACCGAGGCAAAAAGTCGCTCACTGGAGGTAAATAAATCCTGCGTTTCATCTGTTCTGAGGTCCTGGTGCCGTTACTTTGTTGTATGGTCATTTTGTATTGAAATTTGGGAACTGATTCATCCCCTGGAAACGAGCAAATGGCCTAATCTATGGTATGTTGGAGAGCTGGCCATTTGCTTTTGGACTTCTCTATCTATCTATCTATCTATCTATCTATCTATCTATCTATCTATCTATCTATCTCCTATCTATCTATCTCATATCTATCTATCTATCTATCTATCTCATATCTATCTATCTATCTATCTCATATCTATCTATCTATCTCATATCTATCTATCTATCTATCTATCTAGCAAACATAGAATGGTGACAGCACCCTGCGACACTAATGCCACCTAAACCACTAAATATAAATAAATATGCACTAAAGCTATCTTTATCTTTCTTCTTCCCTCTGTATTTGGACGATACCCACTTGTCACTTCAACCACTACACGTAGCTCACATGCTACGATTTTAATCAAGACAAAATAAAACTTGGGAACAGACTCCCGTTTTAACAGACATCGCATCTACAGCGCTGGATCCAACCCCCTTGTTCCTATCTATCTATCTATCTCATATCTATCTATCTATCTATCTATCTATCTCATATCTATCTATCTATCTATCTATCTATCTCATATCTATCTATCTATCTAATATCTATCTATCTAATATCTATCTCATATCTATCTATCTATCTATCTAATATCTATCTATCTAATATCTATCTCATATCTATCTATCTATCTATCTCATATCTATCTATCTATCTATCTATCTATCTATCTATCTATCTATCTATCTATCTATCTATCTCATATCTATCTATCTATCTCATATCTATCTATCTATCTATCTATCTATCTATCTATCTATCTATCTATCTATCTATCTATCTAATATCTATCTATCTATCTCATATCTATCTATCTCATATCTATCTATCTATCTCATATCTATCTATCTATCTATCTATCTATCTCATATCTCTATCTATCTCATATCTATCTATCTATCTATCTATCTCATATCTATCTATCTATCTATCTATCTATCTATCTATCTATCTATCTATCTATCTATCTATCTATCTATCTATCTATCTATCTATCTATCTATCTATCTATCTATCTATCTATCTATCATATAACATACCAGCAGAAAAGACAGCAGCACTCAAACACAATCGAGTTTACATGTAAACAGGGGCCGAGCAAGTAGTCCAGATCCAAAGACCAAATCGATATCCAAAAATAAATCTTGCAGCACTCAAATGAAGTAGGTGAAAAAAAAGTGTCGTTTATTCAAGCCAACATATAAAGGTGCGACGTTTCAGTCCAACATTGGGACTTTTTCAAGCATATATATATGTATAATTTTTGTGTGTCCCGTAGATGAGACAATCACAGGGTAAATGTTTTCCGTCATCCGATCGTCTTTATGTTACACCAAAAAGGTAAAGTCTTAGGGGATGTTCACACGGCCTATTTACGGATGAAATTCTGGCGTTTAATGCCTCGAATTACTCCTGAAAAAACGGCTCCAATACGTCGGCAAACATCTGCCCGCTGCTTGCAATGGGTTTGCCGATGTTCTGTGCAGACGAGCTGTCATTTTACACGTCACTGTCAAAAGACGGCGCGTAAAAAGAAGTGCAGGACACCTATATACAGTATATGCAGGACACCTCTATACATTATATGCAGGACACCTATATACAGTATATGCAGGACACCTATATACAGTATATGCAGGACACCTATATACAGTATATGCAGGACACCTCTATACATTATATGCAGGACACCTATATACAGTATATGCAGGACACCTATATACATTATATGCGGGACACCTCTATACATTATATGCGGGACACCTCTATACATTATATGCAGGACACCTATATACAGTATATGCAGGACACCTATATACAGTATATGCAGGACACCTATATACATTATATGCAGGACACCTATATACAGTATATGCAGGACACCTCTATACATTATATGCAGGACACCTCTATACATTATATGCAGGACACCTCTTGGGACGTTTTTCATTTGACTCCATTGAAAAACAGCTCCAATTACGTTTGTAATGGACGCCGCAAAAAACGCGTGCACTTGTAAAAACGTCTGAAGTTCAGGAGCTGTTTTCGCCTGCTCCGTAATTTCATACGTATTTGGCGTTGCCGCGTGAACATTCCCTAATAGCGCCAGGGCTGTTATGCGTATGCGGAGACCTCCTGCCACGTGACCATGATGAGGCGTGTGATCATTAGCGCATCTTGTAGACACGTCAGACGCTTCTCCTTATTCCTCCGCTTGCTTGGCTTAGTTTTCGTTTGGAGCATTTTAAGCCACACCCCTTTTCTAGACGTATTTAATACCAGTGAGGCGCAAATATTTGTTCTTAAAGAGGCTCTGTCACCAGATTTTGCAACCCCTATCTGCTATTGCCTGTGATCGGCGCTGCAATGTAGATTACAGTAACGTTTTTATTTTTAAAAAACGAGCATTTTTGGCCAAGTTATGACCATTTTTGTAGTTATGCAAATGAGGCTTGCAAAAGTCCAAGTGGGCGTGTTTAAAAGTACAAGTCCAAGTGGGCGTGTATTATGTGCGTACATCGGGGCGTGTTTACTACTTTTACTAGCTGGGCGCTGTGAAGAGAAGTAACATCCTCTTCTCTTCAGAACGCCCAGCTTGTGACAGTGCAGATCTGTGACGTCACTCACAGGTCCTGCATCGTGACGGCCACATCGGCAGCAGAGGCTACAGTTGATTCTGCAGCAGCATCAGCGTTTGCAGGTAAGTCGATCTTACCTGCAAACGCTGATGCTGCTGCAGAATCAGCTGTAGCCTCTGGTGCCGATGTGGCCGTCACGATGCAGGACCTGTGAGTGACGTCACAGATCTGCACTGTCACAAGCTGGGCGTTCTGAAGAGAAGAGGATGTTACTTCTCTTCACAGCGCCCAGCTAGTAAAAGTAGTAAACACGCCCCGATGTACGCACATAATACACGCCCACTTGGACTTGTACTTTTAAACACGCCCACTTGGACTTTTGCAAGCCTCATTTGCATAACTACAAAAATGGTCATAACTTGGCCAAAAATGCTCGTTTTTTAAAAATAAAAACGTTACTGTAATCTACATTGCAGCGCCGATCACAGGCAATAGCAGATAGGGGTTGCAAAATCTGGTGACAGAGCCTCTTTAAATTAGTCTAAAATGACATTTTGCGTCACGTAGACGCAGACACAGTAGTAGAGCTGCCTCCTTCGCATTTCAAGTCATCGTTTTTAACATCTCTCCTTGCTGTTGGTGAATGGAAACATTCATTGCTTACATCCAAAGGCTATAATACTCGTCCCGAACTAATACTTCTTACAGTTGAGTGTCGGTTACAATGTATCAGTGCAGACAATCCTCTGTGAGCTAAACACAGCAGCCGCACAGATCTTTTTTTTCTTTTCTAGACGTCAGGCTGATGGCCTCAGCTGTGTGAGCAGGACGAGGGGGGTCACAGGACGTGTAAACAGGGCAGCGATCAGCCGATGCGACGAGCAAACGCTGGAGATAATTGAGAAATCGCTGATCATCTGCCGGTCGCATCGTTTTAAAAAAAGTGAAATATTATCGTCGGCAGCACAACTTGTGTGTAAACAGGAGACGCGCTGCCGACATGATGATGTGCGGGGACGAGGGATCGGAGTAACGAGCGCTCCTCCCCATTCATAGCGCCGTGTGACAGGAGCAAACCAGCGCCGATCAACCATGTCTCATTGATCGGCGCTCGCGGCACCGGCCGGTATAATGTCGCCTTAACAGGAGGGGGTTTTCAACCTCTAGATGTCAACAAGAATGTTTCCATTAGCTGATAGCAAGCAGAGGTTTGGAAATGATGATTCAGAACTCGGATCGGTTGGTTTATCGATGATTTGAGAATCTGTAAAAATCGCGTTTTGTGGTATAGTGTGAACAATCCCGATTCAGGTCTGCCCCTCCCCCCGCGTCTGATTTACATGTTCATCTCCATAATATGCCGCAGCCTGAGGCCAGATTTACTGTAAGCAGCCGGGTAATTACCCCCTGCGAGGTCAGATCCAATTATTGCAGTGAATGCCCCCGGCGCCCCCTCCAGGTATCAATCTTCCATCCTGGACCCTCCAGCCACACAGGGGTTAACAGACCACGTGTATTCTATGAGTTTCCTTCTTGGTTACATTGTCTCTTCCTGCTGTCACATAAAGAGTTAACCCCCCCTGATTCTTTCCATGTGTAATAATCTGTAATGTAAGGACTTTCCCCTCTTCTTCCTGCTCCTTCAGTCTCCCCCAGGGTCAGATTTCTCCAAATTACTCTGAGCCGGACCCCAAATCCAGGGGGTGTGATCCTGGCCCTGTGATTGGCTGCTCCTCAGACGGGGGCGGGGTCAGGCTGAGCTTTAAGGGAAATTTAGGATGTAAAGGGACAGAACAGAAAGTTGAAGCTCAGAGATCAGGACAGAAGCAGCAGATTAGGAACCCCCGAGACAGCCAGAGCCTGCGCCCCGAGACTGAGCCAGAGCCTGCGCCCCGAGACAGCCAGAGCCTGCACCCCGAGACTGAGCCAGAGCCTGCACCCCGAGACAGCCAGAGCCTGCACCCCGAGACTGAGCCAGAGCCTGCACCCCGAGACTGAGCCAGAGCCTGCACCCCGAGACTGAGCCAGAGCCTGCACCCCGAGACTGAGCCAGAGCCTGCGCCCCGAGACTGAGCCAGAGCCTGCGCCCCGAGACAGCCAGAGTCTGCACCCCGAGAAGGAGCCAGAGCCTGCACCCCGAGACTGAGCCAGAGCCTGCACCCCGAGACTGAGCCAGAGCCTGCACCCCGAGACTGAGCCAGAGCCTGCACCCCGAGACTGAGCCAGAAGCTGCACCCCGAGACTGAGCCAGAGCTTGCACCCCGAGACTGAGCCAGAGCTTGCACCCCGAGACTGAGCCAGAGCCGGCGCCCCGAGACTGAGCCTGCACCCCGAGACTGAGCCTGCACCCCGAGACTGAGCCTGCACCCCGAGACTGAGCCTGCACCCCGAGACTGAGCCAGCACCCCGAGACTGAGCCAGAGCCGGCGCCCCGAGACTGAGCCAGAGCCCCGAGACTGAGCCAGAGCCCCGAGACTGAGCCAGAGCCTGCACCCCGAGACTGAGCCTGCTGCTCCCTGGATATCTGGGGCATGCAGCGACCCCGCACCGCGCAGCTGGTGAGTATTACATAGAATATCATTTGCTGCCTATTCCGTGCGCTTCATGTCACGTTATAAGAGTGGAAGTGAAGGGGTTAAGTCATTGTGTCCACTTCATTACACTCCAGTGCGGCACTACATGCTGCTCTCCCTGTGTGTACAGTAAAGTGGGGATATAAACTGCCCCTAGTGCAAGGCTGCAGAGAGAGGGGGTCACATGTGTGGAGGCTGCAGAAAGAGGGGGTCACATGTGGAGGCTGCAGAGAGGGGGGTCACATGTGTGGAGGCTGCAGAGAGGGGGTCACATGTGTGGAGGCTGCAGAGAGGGGGGGTCACATGTGGAGGCTGCAGAGAGGGGAGTCACATGTGGAGGCTGCAGAGAGGGGGGTCACATGTGGAGGCTGCAGAGAGGGGGGGTCACATGTGGAGATTGTACATTGTTCATATCCTACATGAGGGGTTCCTGGGCTATTACCCCATTAGTCAGGTGTCCCCCTCTGTCTTCACTCCTTCTGCTGCTCTTCCTGCGGACTGTGAGGGTTAATGCCGGGTTGGGACGAGATAGAGAAAGCGGCAAGTTGGGACAGGATGGAGGAATGTGTCAGACGGAGCCCAAATCCTCCTCATAGACAACTCCTAATAAAGCTCAGCCCTAGTCCGGCCTGGTCCCCTCTCTCCGGTCCTCGTTCAGCCCTGGTCCCCTCTCTCCGGTCCTCGTTCAGCCCTGGTCCCCACTCCCTGGTCCTGCCCTGGTCCCCTCTCTCCGGTCCTCGTTCAGCCCTGGTCCCCTCTCTCCGGTCCTCGTTCAGCCCTGGTCCCCTCTCTCCGGTCCTGCCCTGGTCCCCACTCCCTGGTCCTGTTCAGCCCTGGTCCCCACTCCCTGTTCCTGGTTCAGCCCTGGTCCCCACTCCCTGTTCCTGGTTCAGCCCTGTACCCCACTCCCTGGTCCTGGTTCAGCCCTGTACCCCACTCCCTGGTCCTGGTCCCCTCTCCGGTCCTTGTCCAATGTGTACAGATCACTGCACCGTGTAAACACCCTCCACATCACCGGACCATAAATTAGCTGCAGCTTGTTGTGTGTGTGGAGTGAGGCAGGGGTCAGTGTGGTCATTTAGCAGTCAAGGTCAATAGCAGGGAGGCAGCTTATCAACCCCCAGAGCTTGCAATCTATGTGACAGGCGTACGAGGGCCTGGGCGCACATCCGTCATCCTGTCGCAGCTTGTAGTGCTGGCACAGGGTCTGAGAATGCAGCTTCACTTAATCACAGGGTGCAGCAGGGAGAGGGCCTGGGACTGGCATCCTGTGCGGGGGGACATGTGACTAACATGGAAGAACCGTGGCCCCCAGGGAAGGAGCCCAGTGCATGATGTCACCTCATTCTGATTGTAATATTAATGTGATTCATAATGGCCCCTATAGAAGAATATGAAGCCCCCTATAATGGAAGTGCAGCAACTAGACATTATCTGTGGTGTTACATAGGACTGCAGGTAACACTACTACATTATCTGTAATCAGAGAGTTATCACTGTGTTATCTGTGGTGTTACATAGGACTGCAGGTAACACTACTACATTATCTGTAATCAGAGAGTTATCACTGTGTTATCTGTGGTGTTACATAGGACTGCAGGTAACATCTACTACATTATCTGTAATCAGAGAGTTATCACTGTGTTATCTGTGATGTTACATAGGACTGCAGGTAACATCTACTACATTATCTGTAATCAGAGAGTTATCACTGTGTTATCTGTGGTGTTACATAGGACTGCAGGTAACGTCTACTACATTATCTGTACTCAGAGAGTTATCACTGTGTTATCTGTGATGTTACATAGGACTGCAGGTAACATCTACTACATTATCTGTAATCAGAGAGTTATCACTGTGTTATCTGTGGTGTTACATAGGACTGCAGGTAACATCTACTACATTATCTGTAATCAGAGAGTGTCACTGTGTTATCTGTGGTGTTACATAGGACTGCAGGTAACACTACTACATTATCTGTAATCAGAGAGTTATCACTGTGTTATCTGTGGTGTTACATAGGACTGCAGGTAACACTACTACATTATCTGCACTCAGAGAGTTATCACTGTGTTATCTGTGATGTTACATAGGACTGCGGGTAACATCTACTACATTATCTGTAATCAGAGAGTTATCACTGTGTTATCTGTGGTGTTACATAGGACTGCAGGTAACACTACTACATTATCTGTAATCAGAGAGTTATCACTGTGTTATCTGTGGTGTTACATAGGACTGCAGGTAACATCTACTACATTATCTGTACTCAGAGAGTTATCACTGTGTTATCTGTGGTGTTACATAGGACTGCAGGTAACATCTACTACATTATCTGTAATCAGAGAGTTATCACTGTGTTATCTGTGATGTTACATAGGACTGCGGGTAACATCTACTACATTATCTGTAATCAGACTTCTCACAATACACAAAAAGAAAGTTAAATAACAAATTCAGCTCTGCTACATGTATATTGATCTCTCGGAGTAGTTGCGTGTCTGGCTCCGCACACAGATGTTGAGCAGATGGGAGAGAAATGTTAAACTGCAGCCAAAACAAACAGAAGGGGGAGGGGGGAGCAGTTTCCTTCTGGCAGTAAAGGGTTAACAGCATGGCTGCTGTAGGTGGTGGCCCTGAGGCTCCGTGCTCGGTGGGGCTCGTGTCTCTTCTTGCTCCCTGCGGGGAGGGCTCTGCCTCAGGGTATGGATTCTGCTGGCTGTGCCCCCTCCCCACGGCTGTCGGGCGTGTGCCAGGGATTTGGGGAGTGTTGTAGCCCACTCAGCCACTGCCAAAACCAGCTCCGTCACGTCGTGTTTCAGCTCGTCTCCCGCCTGAATAAATCTGCGCTGAGCGTCTACGTGGAGAGAGTAGGAGTCGCGTATAATAACATTGTCAGTGTAGAGGCAGCAAACATGACATGGGGGGGTAGCGGCCATTATTGAGGGTGTAGCGGCCATTACTGGGGGGCAGTGGCCATTATTGAGGGTGTAGCGGCCATTACTGGGGGGCAGTGGTCATTATTGGTGGTGTAGTAGCCATTATTGGAGGTGTAGCGGCCATTAGTGGGGGTGGTGTAGTGGCCATTATTGGTGGTGTAGCGGCCATTAGTGGGGGGGGGGTTAGTGGCCATTATTGGTGGTGTAGTAGCCATTATTGGTGGTGTAGTGGCCATTATTGGAGGTGTAGCGGCCATTAGTGGGGGTGGTGTAGTGGCCATTATTGGTTGTGTAGCGGCCATTAGTGGGGGGGGGTTAGTGGCCATTATTGGTGGTGTAGTAGCCATTATTGGTGGTGTAGTGGCCATTATTGGTGGTGTAGTGGCCATTATTGGTGGTGTAGCGGCCATTAGTGGGGGTGGTGTAGTAGCCATTATTGGAGGTGTAGCGACCATTAGTGGGGTGTAGTGGCCACTAGTAGCCATTAGTGGGGGGTAGTGGCCATTATTGGTTGTGTAGCGGCCATTAGTGGGGGGGGGGTAGTGGCCATTATTGGTGGTGTAGTAGCCATTATTGGTGGTGTAGCGGCCATTAGTGGGGGTGGTGTAGTGGCCATTATTGGTGGTGTAGTAGCCATTATTGGTGGTGTAGTAGCCATTGTTGGTGGTGTAGTGGCCATTATTGGTGGTGTAGCGGCCATTAGTGGGGGTGGTGTAGTAGCCATTGTTGGTGGTGTAGCGGCCATTAGTGGGGTGTAGTAGCCATTATTGGTGGTGTAGCGGCCATTAGTGGGGGGTAGTAGCCATTATTGGTGGTGTAGCGGCCATTAGTGGGGTGTAGTAGCCATTATTGGTGGTGTAGCGGCCATTAGTGGGGGGTAGTAGCCATTATTGGTGGTGTAGCGGCCATTAGTGGGGGTGGTGTAGTAGCCATTATTGGTGGTGTAGTAGCCATTATTGGTGGTATAGCGGCCATTAGTGGGGGGTAGACGTTGAATATTTTGTGTCGCTGCATTGTTCGTTACATTGTTCTCACCTCATATTCTCCTCTCGCCTCAGCAGCGTGTGAAGATTCCCGGATCGGTGGCGTCTGATCAGATGGATTGTATGCTCCGTGTGCTGCAGGACCTGAAACGCTCCTCCCCCGCTTCTGCAGAGGAATCTTCTGCGCTTCCTGCCCGCCGACCTCTGAAACGAGACATTCGCTCTTCCCATCGCACCTCGGACCTGTCTGAGGCGGACTCCGCCTGCTGCGTGGATCTGCCCAGTGACGTCTCTCCGGTGAGCTGCGGACAGCGCGGTCTAGAATGGGACTCTGGCTATTCGGAGGTGTCGGGGAGCTCGCTGCAGGGGGAGGAGGAGGAGGATGATGTGGAAGATGAACAGGTGGCAGCCCCCCCAGTCCTGCGCCGGCACGTCCAGCCGCTATGTTCACGCCTGACCTCCGGGGGGTTACTACGCTCTAGACAGGGGAGAATCCGCCCTAAATCTACATCGGACGTCTGCCTGGAACAGTGGGGGGGCCTTGCCGTGGGGAGCGGCTCCCAGGATTGGACGGGCTGTTTACTGTCCCAGAGCCGGAGCCGGCAGCCGCTAGTTCTGGGGGACAACAGCTTTGCTGACCTGGTCAAACAGTGGATGGACTTACCGGAAAACGGGGCTGAAGACGACCGGAGGACGCGCTGGTTACACAAGCCGCACGGTTTCCTGGTCAGCCTGTCCGGTAACGTAAAGAAACGCCTGGGTAACATGTCACGGACGCGCGACCACCCCGAACAAGAGGCCGGCAAGCGCTTATCCTGCCCCCAGCTGGGCTGCCGGCCGCTCTCCCCCTATTACCACCAATCCCTGTCAGACATTGCCGAGGCGTCATCGGGCCTCTTACATTGCCGCAGTCGGCAGCCAATCATATGCAGCGATGGACTCTTCTAGGCCGGAGGGGCCGCGCCAATGTTCATATGTACAGAGCTAATATTATTATTATATTTTTATAATTATTTTATATTAAACACTTTTCTTCCTGGAATGAGACGTTGTCCGCGCCTTCAGTAGAATCGGCTGCGACCGGTGACCCCCGAGGCCGGAGCCGCGATGCTGCCTGATCTGTGTCAATTATAAAAAAACGGAGCCAGTTACCACAATCCTCTATAACGTGACCGGTCTGTTACAATGTATCAGTGCAGACAATCCTCTGAGCTGAACACAGCAGCCGCACCGATCTCTCCTGTCCTGATAGTTTGTTACAATGTATCAGTCCAGAGTCCAGATGTTTAGCTCACAGAGGATTGTCCAGAGTATAGTGAGAAGTATTTGGAAACCTCTGGATGTAAATAAGAATGCTTTAATTCACTGACAGCAAGCAGAAATTATATTTAAAAAAAAAAAGTGAGCCATTGAAACACAAAGTCCATTAGAAAGCTGCAGAGCGTTTCTCTAGTCTGATAATACGGCACCGGCCCTTTAATCTGCAGAGCAACAAATAGTCCTTGTGTTCAGCAGCATCGGTGGCGTCTCCGCAGGAAGGCGCCATCTTCATAGACGTCAGACCCCCCCCCCCCCTCTTGTTATGTAAATGTGAAGCTCCATGTCCTGGCACCTCCAGGGGGGGGGGGGGGCACAGATGGGGGGGGGAGGGATCCACAACCAGCAATTCATCACTGGAGCTTCCGACACGACATAAAAGTCGCCGACCATCGTTCGTGATCTGTGGTGTGATCGCCGACTACAGACGCTTCTTCACCACTTTGTTTTACGTCCCTAATCGGCCATGTTGACCGTCGGATTGTACGATGGCGTCCGCTCTTACCGTAATGGTCGTGGTTGGTTTGAGACGGCGTTACAGGAGATCCGTCATTATGGACGCCAACTCTGCGTGTCAAGCGATGGTTGCTCCGTGTTGCGCTGCAGCGCTCCGTCCTTAAACAACTTTCCGATCTATATGTGACGTTATAACGCAGCGGCCGGCGCTACATCGCACGGCGACATTCCTACCAGTCAGGTTTACACTCCTCGCTGCAGGTTAGAAGGGGAGGCAAACAATGGACATGAATTAGCAGTTGGGCCAACGCCGCGTTTCGCAGTTTATCGGTTTGTAAATCTGGATCCGTTCGAGAATCCAATGTAAGAAGCAGCAGATCCTGGAGTGCGACGAGGAAAGATTTACAGACCGCGGAAACGGTGATGGATTCCGCTCATCTCTGGTCCTATACAGGGAAGGTGGAGTCATGACCAAGATGTCCGGAGATCCGTCCCCCACACCGCTCGGTAGATTTGCCATTCAGGAGCCTGGTGAAGCTGTGATGGCGGCCATACTGGTTGTCACCCACCTCGCCCAAAAACAGACGACTCCAAGACTGATAATAATCATATGGACAAAGAAAAGGGGCGCCCCAAAATAATCCAGCTGATCCCCCACATTTTACCACGACATATAATACAATTGAGGAGGCTGCTGCAGGGGTGTAAGGGGTTAATGAGGCAGCGAGCGCTCAGGACACATTGAAGGATCTGAATGTTCACACCTCGCGGAGCCTGCGCTCCATCTGCTATAATTAGGAACCATTACACCCAACATCCTACAAAGAGGTGATTATCCCCCTGACAGGACTGAAGATAAGAAGAGGAAGAACATGAGAGACCAAATCATCACAGCCCCCATATCATGTGTGAGAGGTTGTCACAGCCCCGCCCCCCGTTACTGACATCACTGATATATAATATAATTACATTGTGATCAGACATGAGATCCACACATCTTATATACAGTAACAGCTATTCATCTATTACTACTGACAACCAGCCTGTATATCATGTGTGAGAGGTTGTCACAGCCCCGCCCCCTGTTACTGACATCACTGATATATAATTACATTGTGATCAGACATGAGATCCACACATCTTATATACAGTCACAGCTATTCATCTATTACTACTGACAACCAGCCTGTATATCATGTGTGAGAGGTTGTCACAGCCCCGCCCCCTGTTACTGACATCACTGATATATAATATAATTACATGTGATCAGACATGAGATCCACACATCTTATATACAGTCACAGCTATTCATCTATTACTACTGACAACCAGCCTGTATATCATGTATGAGAGGTTGTCACAGCTCCGCCCCCTGTTACTGACATCACTGATATATAATATAATTACATGTGATCAGACATGAGATCCACACATCTTATATACAGTGACAGCTATTCATCTATTACTACTGACAACCAGCCTGTATATCATGTGTGAGAGGTTGTCACAGCTCCGCCCCCTGTTACTGACATCACTGATATATAATATAATTACACTGTGATCAGACATGAGATCCACACATCTTATATACAGTAACAGCTATTCATCTATTACTACTGACAACCAGCCTGTATATCATGTGTGAGAGGTTGTCACAGCCCCGCCCCCTGTTACTGACATCACTGATATATAATATAATTACATTGTGATCAGACATGAGATCCACACATCTTATATACAGTAACAGCTATTCATCTATTACTACTGACAACCAGCCTGTATATCATGTGTGAGAGGTTGTCACAGCCCCGCCCCCTGTTACTGACATCACTGATATATAATATAATTACACTGTTATCAGACATGAGATCCACACACCTTATATACAGTAACAGCTATTCATATATTACTACTGACAACCAGCCTGTGTATCATGTGTGAGAGGTTGTCACAGCCCCGCCCCCTGTTACTGACATCACTGATATATAATTACATTGTGATCACCTCGTTGTAGATTGCTCTGTACGGCGGTATTATTAGTGCTCTGTATGGCGGTATTATTAGTGCTCTGTATGGCGGTGTTATTAGTGCTGTGTATGGCAGTGTTATTAGTGCTCTGTATGGCGGTATTATTAGTGCTCTGTATTGCGGTATTATTAGTGCTCTGTATGGCAGTATTGTTATTAGTGCTCCGTACGGCGGTATTATTAGTGCTCTGTATGGCGGTATTATTAGTGCTGTGTATGGCGGTGTTATTAGTGCTCTGCATGGCGGTATTATTAGTGCTCTGTATGGCGGTATTATTAGTGCTCTGTATGGCGGTATTATTAGTGCTCTGTATGGCGGTATTATTAGTGCTCTGTATGGCGGTATTATTAGTGCTCTGTAGGGCGGCATTATTAGTGCTCTGTAGGGCAGCATTATTAGTGCTCTGTACGGCGGCGTTATTAGTGCTCTGTACGGCGGTATTAGTGCTCTGTATGGCAGTATTATTAGAGCTCTGTAGGGCGGTGTTATTAGTGCTCTGTATGGCAGTATTATTAGAGCTCTGTATGGCGGTATTATTAGTGCTCTGTATGGCGGTATTATTAGTGCTCTGTATGGCGGTGTTATTAGTGCTCTGTACGGCGGTATTATTAGTGCTCTGTACGGCGGTGTTATTAGTGCTCTGTACGGCGGTGTTATTAGTGCTCTGTATGGCGGTATTATTAGTGCTCTGTATGGCGGTATTATTAGTGCTCTGTATGGCGGTATTATTAGTGCTCTGTATGGCGGTATTATTAGTGCTCTGTATGGCGGTATTATTAGTGCTCTGTATGGCGGTATTATTAGTGCTCTGTACGGCGGTGTTATTAGTGCTCTGTACGGCGGTATTATTAGTGCTCTGTACGGCGGTATTATTAGTGCTCTGTACGGCGGTGTTATTAGTGCTCTGTACGGCGGTGTTATTAGTGCTCTGTATGGCGGTATTATTAGTGCTCTGTATGGCGGTATTATTAGTGCTCTGTATGGCGGTATTATTAGTGCTCTGTATGGCGGTATTATTAGTGCTCTGTATGGCGGTATTATTAGTGCTGTGTATGGCGGTATTATTAGAGCTCTATACGGCGGTGTTATTAGAGCTCTGTACGGCGGTGTTATTAGTGCTCTGTACGGCGGTGTTATTAGTGCTCTGTACGGCGGTATTATTAGTGCTGTGTACGGCGGTATTATTAGTGCTCTGTACGGCGGTATTATTAGTGCTCTGTACGGCGGTATTATTAGTGCTCTGTAGGGCGGTATTATTAGTGCTCTGTAGGGCGGTATTATTAGTGCTCTGTATGGCGGTATTATTAGTGCTCTGTACGGCGGTATTATTAGTGCTCTGTACGGCGGTATTATTAGTGCTCTGTACGGAGGTATTATTAGTGTTCTGTACGGCGGTATTATTAGTGCTCTGTACGGCGGTATTATTAGTGCTCTGTACGGCGGTATTATTAGTGCTCTGTATGGCAGTATTGTTATTAGTGCTCTGTATTGCGGTATTATTAGTGCTCTGTATGGCGGTATTATTAGTGCTCTGTATGGCGGTATTATTAGTGCTCTGTATGGCGGTATTATTAGTGCTCTGTACGGCGGTATTATTAGTGCTCTGTACGGCGGTATTATTAGTGCTCTGTATGGCGGTATTATTAGTGCTCTGTATGGCGGTATTATTAGTGCTCTGTATGGCGGTATTATTAGAGCAGTGTATGGCGGTATTATTAGAGCAGTGTATGGCGGTATTATGTGAGCACTGTATGGCGGTGTTATTAGTGCTCTGTACGGCGGTATTATTAGTGCTCTGTATGGCAGTATTGTTATTAGTGCTCTGTATTGCGGTATTATTAGTGCTCTGTATGGCGGTATTATTAGTGCTCTGTATGGCGGTATTATTAGTGCTCTGTATGGCGGTATTATTAGTGCTCTGTATGGCAGTATTGTTATTAGTGCTCTGCATGTGTGGTATATGTATTTAGGGCATGTGTGGTGAGGGAGGTTCAATTTGCCATATCTGCTTTAGGCATCCAAACACCTTTTCCACCCCTGGAGCAGACGTCTGACATGTGATGATGTGGAGTTTATTGGTGGCGGCTTCATATATCTGTACATCATTCATTTTCTCTCGACTTTTTATGGCTCATTAGGAAGACAAACAAAAAGAGTAACAAAAAACGACAATAACATCTTAGAAGAGTGCGGCGTCCCCCGTCATGTAAAGTCTATGAGGTCCTGCAGACCATGAGCCCAGACCCATGGCTATAATTAGCTGAGCTCCCCCATGGGTGCTGCTGACCTGGAACAGTGGCAGAGGCTCCTCAGTGCCAGACGGGCAGCGACCAGGGAGGGGGCAGGACGGGTCTCAGCCATCAGGAGAACCCCCAGGGTGCAATGATTTACAGGCAGTAACCAAACACGGGACACTCCGCTGTGGAATAACAAGCCGGGCCGCAGCGTGACATTCAATTACTGACCCTCCACATGAGCCCCAGAGAGAGACCAGGACAAACCACATGTCACATGTGCCCTTTAATGGCTGATAACAGGGAACAATAGATTGTATTCACATGTTCTAGTCTTCCTCTCCCCTGCCTGACGTCTGATAACAGGGAGTAATAGATTGCATTCACCGGTCTAGGAAAAATGTAACAATCAGAGGGGTTTATAGATGTAAAGTAGAACTCCAATCCCCCGAGCAGCGTCTCATCTTCTCATCAGTCTCCGGCAGTCACAGCGAGACC